>NW_027526225.1:30897581-31063395 GCF_048455015.1 Haemaphysalis longicornis
ACCCGCAGCGTGGGATTGGCCAAACCAAGTAATCAATCACGAGGAAGCTTGGTCGTTAGACAGAGGGGGAGATGATTTTTTAAGTGCAATGCACTTCTTAAGCGACCCTGAACCTGCGTCCACCGGCGATGTCCGCGCACGTGGAGATGGGCGCGCGCAGCCTGGCCGCTGACATGGCACATACCCACGTGGGGGATTGGCCAAGAATCGGGCGTGAGAAGGGCTAATGCACCTGCTTAAAGGAGTACTGACACGAAATTTCAAAGCTGAGATCCGCTCTAGCAATCACGTACAACGACAACACAAATAGGTGTCCGTGAATAAATGCATCTTTCTTTCTTTGTAGTTGTGTGTGTGTGTGTGATCTCTCTTTCGCGAACATTACCGAACCGCGCAAATTCAACTCGTGCATTCGCACTTTCACATTCTTCCCCTCGGGGAAATGCGGGGAATTTTTTTTTGAAGGTTTATCGAACCTTTTGAATGCACTGACATTGCTACGACGCGGAGGCGCAACGTTGATATATTTCCAATATTTACAATGCACAGGTTCCACTGCTGCTTGCAATGCAATGTTTACAATGCACGATGGTTCCCCTGCTCCTTGCCTGACGCGCGTTGCATTGATCGCCGCTGCTCTTCCTACCAGTGCATTGTAAATATTGTAAATATATCTACGCTGCGTCTCCGCGTTGTCACAGAAATAGTTTCGGGAATTTCGTACTCGGTGTTTCCCCATAGTCTACCACTTTGGTGAATACCTGGCCGCAGTGTTGTTGTCAAGACACGCTCTGATATTTTCATTCCGGCATCCCTGTTACACCAAGGAATCGCTTATAGCGTCAGCCATAACGCGGAACACTTAGCCACAGCACACGTGATCTGTAACGACACTGCCGAGCCAGGAAACCCTTCCCGTAAACAACTCGGGTGAGGAGGTTTTGCTGTTCAATCACTGTTCGTGTCATTCTTTGCACTGCTGCCCATGGGGTTTTTTTTAGAGCGAAGCTTCCAATGCCTAACTAATGGTGTTAGATGTGTTAGATCGAGCAGCTTGATTCATTCATTCCTCATATTCGTACAATGTGAGTGTTTCATCTCTTCAACAAGAATCTGATCTTTTAAACCTTAACATTCGTCGCCGAGTTGCCAGCCTCATTTTGTTCCACAAGTTCTATCACAGTCCACTCGGTCACCCGCCCTATACAGTCAAACCCGATTATAACGAAGCCGGATAGAGCGTATTATGCTATATGTCGAACAAGAGCAAATACGTTACGAAAATGCATGCGAAGCATATTCCTTACAACGAAGTTCACATCGGATATATCGAACTCGGCGCGCCTACCATTGCCACCGAAATGCACGGTCTCGGAGCGGCGATTGAGATGCTGATTGGCCATGATTGAGATGTTGCGCCTCGCATGGAGGGACGTGACGCCCGAGACCTTCCGTAACTGTTCCCGACGCACGGGATTCACGACGGAGCGTCAGCGAGTCTGGACCAAGACGGCAGCATCGGCGAACTGCGCAAAGAGCTCGCCAACGTTCCAGATGCTGCACTCAAAGAAGTGTCCTTCGAGGACTTCCTGAGTGTCAACGACGACTTTGCCGTCACTGTGAGACCACATCCCCTCCAGGCACAGACAGCGTCACTGATGACATGGAAGCTGGTGCTGCTGAAAGCACCGAAGAGACTGAGGATGCCACAACGTAAAGCCATCCGATGCTTTATGAAGCGCTTTTGCCAGTCGATGTTCTCCGCCAATATTGCTTCGATACTGAAAGGCATGGACTTGAACTGGTGCAAACGATGTCTCGTGTAGAGAATGCGGTGCTAGTTGGTGCCGCCACAACGAAAGCGAAAACAAAAATCACCCCTTTTTTTGCAAAGTGTGCAGTTAAGGCGGAAAGTAGCTTTATTGCATGCAATAAATGGATTGTATTGTGTAAGGTAATGGGATACTTTATGAGTTCGTTTCTTTATGTGGCAATGCCAGGGGGAGGGGGGTCCCGCGTATTGCGAACTCGTAACGAAAAAATTCATTATAGACGGGTTCGGCTATATCGAATTATTGGATATATCGAACTATTCGCGGTGCATATTACAGTTCGCTATAACTGGGTTTGACTGTATCTTGCCTCCTGCCCGCATATCTCACCGCACCACTCACTCTTTTCATGTCGCCCGGCCACGTGCCCGTACCACGACATTTGCCGCCTCCTACTTTTTTCGCGCAGCCTTCGACTGGAATGGCCTTTCCGCTGATCTTGCCACCATAATGTGCCACTCACATTTACACAAAATGTCACTCGCTTCTTTTCAATTTGAACACTCAAGCGTGTTCCTTTTTGTATCCCTGGTTCTCGCTTTGCCTTTTTAGGGGAGAAGCGCTCGGGCCCTGTCCCATCCCTTGTTGCTGCTGTATACGGCATGGCACATTAATGATGATTGTGGCAGGATCCCCCTAGGGATTGGCCAACCAAAGATTGGCCGAAGATGACAAAACGTTCAACGCGTTCGTTGCTACCTAACAAGGAGAAGAGGAAGAAGAAGAGGTTGTCGTTCGTCGCCTGCGAGCTCAAAACACGATTGCACACCCGGAGCGTGCTCTGACGTGTGCCTTGCTCGAACGTATCTGCAAGGCGTTCGCTTTTGGCCAGCTTTTGGCTTTTAGCTTTTGGCTTTTGGCTTTTGGTTTTGGCCAGCTTTAGGCTTTCCTCCGCAACGGGGTTACCGACATCCCTGTGGCTCTTGTGCCCACGACCACGAACCTTCAGAATGGAAAATCGCTAAGGTAGCACCATTATTGAAAAATGAAAGTTTGGGTTTCGTCAAAGACAATATTAGGCCGATTTTGTTGACTAGCAACGTGGTAAAGTTGGTTGAAAGGGTATTGCATGGCCGGCTTATGCGGTTTCTGAACAGTAATCGTATTCTAAGCCCCGCCCAGATTGGCTTCAGACCTGGAAATTCTATTTGGAAGGCCCACGTCGACATCGAGAGCCGCATTAAATTAGCTGGCCGACTAAAACATGTAAGGGCGCTGGTAACCCTAGATATAGCAAAGGCTTACGACAGCGTAGAGTACAGCACGTTGATGTCACGCCTTGCATCTAGCGAGATTCCAGGGTACATCCGCTCCTGGATTGGTGAGTTTTTAAAGGGAAGGAAATTCTTTTGTTCCAAGGGTGGTTTATCGGCATCCCAGTACCACCAATTTCGTGGAGTTCCTCAGGGATCAGTTCTTTCTCCAGTTATTTTTAACTTACTACTAAGTTCTATCCCAATACAGAACGGCATATCTACCTATGTGTATGCCGATTATATTGCTTTTTTCTCGGCTGATAGGGACATCCAAGCGTTATATCAGTGACTGCAGGACTATGTGGTTGTCCTGGATAATTGGCTTAGCACGTTACACCTCTCGCTAAATGTCAGTAAATGTGCCGTTATAGTATTTCCCAGCAATAACCCTATATCATTACGTCTAACATACCGATTGCAATCCATCCCTCAGGTCACGGAAATTAAATATTTGGGTATAATTTATGACGACCACCTCACATGGCGTCCTCATATTTCGCACATTGCTGCCAAAGGTGAAAAAGCTGCGGGAGTGCTGCGTAGGCTATGCAATCATAAATTCGGTATGCGTAGAGACGCCCTGCTAATGATTTATCGTTGATATGTTCGCCCAGTATTGGAATTTGGTTGCGTGTTATTTTCTGGCTGCGCGACGTACAAACTCCATCCCCTATTTCTTATTGAGAGATTGGCATTGCGTTTATGTTTAGGGTTGCCAAAGTATGTAGCTAACTCTGTATTGTACCTTGAGGCACGGTTGCCTTCACTTCTGGATCGATTTAAATTGTTAACTGTTGTAACATTTTTAAAACTGTTTGAATCTCCATTATACGAGGCTCAACCCATTTTCCTCTTGGGGCCTGACCTTTTTCGAGGATTTACGTGGCCCCGATTTCTGCGTCCTCTATTGGATTGCGTTCAGGCATGGCTGGAGCCTCTTCGTGCAGATCTTTTTCTACTCCAGCCCTATTCTGATAATTTGTCGCCTGTCGACATAAGCTTGGACAATATTTTTCCTTCGCATGCGAAATTATTGCCGGCCCGATTACTCAATCATTTAGGTCGCGGGTTCGATTCCTGGCCGCGGCGGCCGCTTTTCTGATGGAGGCGAAAAGCAAAAATGCCCGTGTGTACGAGATTTTGGCGCACGTTAAAGATCCCCAGGTGGTCAAAATTAATCCGGAGCCCTCCACTACGGCGCGCCTCATCGCCTGCGTTGCGTCGGCGCGTTAAAACCCTACAATCAATCAATTACTCTATCATTTACTTGAAGATCACTTGGCTACTCTTCATACTGATGTCGTCATTGCCACAGATGCCTCGCAAAGTGATGAGAAGGCTGGGGTAGGAATATATTCTCTGTCTCTAGATTGGTCCTTCTCAATCAGGCTGCCAGACTATACCCCGATTTTTCAGGCAGAAATATTGGCGATAATCTTAGCCCTTAATGAACTACAGCACAGATTTGCGGGGGTGGTTATCCTTTCGGATTTTCTCTCCGTGTGCACTGCTCTAACAAATGATAAATATTCTTCCATTCTCAGGTCATTCCGTTCATTCCTTCCTTACCAGCTTCGCGAGATCCGGTTAGTGTGGGTCCCTGGTCACGCAGGGATAATCTTCGATGAACTGGCAGACCAATTAGCCAATTAGGCTGTTGGGGGTCCTGCCGTCGTGAATTGCCCAATTAACAGTTTTCTTTTGGGGGCGAGGTTCAGGCGCCTTCAAGTTTTAGAAATTAATCGGCAAGATGCCCTTCGTTCATGCTCCGACTATATTCACCTCTCTCACTTATGGAAGCCTTAATTCTGCGAATCTCATAAATGTGAGGTCGCAATCACAAAATTTCGTTGCAGAATCCCCCCTTGAAATTTTTAATGTACACAAAGCTGGTCAGGCGTTATCTCCTCAATGCCCTTTCTGCAAGGCCCCTGAAACAATAGAACACTTTTTTTTAAATTGCCGCAGCTTTTCCTCGATGCGACGCACGCCCCTTGAATACACGTGGTGGTGGTGGTGGTTCCAGTGGAATGGCGCGTACCCACTCAGGGGGATTGGCCAGGAAATGGGCGCCTTACCGAAAGAAATTAGGTAATTTTTGAAGGGAAAGAAAAATTCTTAATTATTAGGATGAATTAGCAGTAGATGAGGAGAGAAATAAAAGTAAGGAGATTAGAGAAAGAAAGAAAAAAAAGGTAAAAACGAACACCATTTAATGAAAATTGGAAGTAAGAAACACGAAGAAAGTGGTACAGATGAAGCAGTGAGCTTGGTGCGCATATTCTTGACAAGAAAATCCAGTTAAGCTAAATGCTGTCTAGCATGGCAGACGGCCTGATTCCAGGATGAATGAGTGCAACGCACTGCAGAGATCCCCGTGGCAGAATCCCAGTTCCTTCGCCCCGAATGACAAAATGACTGTAGCAGACAGCGGGAGGTTTAGCCGGCTGCATGTACTTTCTAGGTATCTTCGTCTTATCGAGGAGAACCGTCGGCAGGAGAAGAAGAAATGGTCGATTGTTTCTGGTTCTTTGCAAAAGGCGCATAACGGCGATGGGGCCAGATTAGAGCGGTGCGAGTAATAATTTAAAATTGGAACGCGACAGCGAAAGCTAGTGAGGGTTACTTCACAAGCTCGCGACTGGCTTATGCTGCACTTCCACGAGTACCGGAGGTGCTCGAGCTCCGAGTCGTCGTAGGTAGAATCAGGCAGACTTTGGAGTAAGCACTGCCTACGGAAGCGAGCCGAAGTTATGAGGGAAATGGGCGGCAGAACCTCCACTACTGGACCGCCCAATGCCATTCCCGCCAGAGCATCCGCCGATTCGTTAAGCCAGATACCTGCATGTCCAGGTACCCAGACCAAACGAAGTTCACGAAGGGAGGAAGGCGCTAAGGAAGCAAGGACTCGACGTAGGGGGGATGAAGTTGAAGAAGTAAGGGCAGAACAAACACAAAATGAATCCGTGAGAATTATTGCCTGTCGTTTCGAGGAACCAAGCTTACGAAGGGCCAAGACTATTGCGAGAAATTCTGCGTGGAAAGATGTAGTAAAGTTAGGCAACCGGAGGGAAAAGGCCCAATCTAGACCGGGAGAAAAAATACCTACGCCTGCCCTCTCCTCCCGGACAGAAGCATCGGTTGCAACAATGGCGTGGAATGGGAAACCGTTCAGATGATCCTGTAGGAGGCCTGTTAAAAGGTTCAGAGGGAGTAATTTCGCGTTAGAGGGAAAGAGTTCATCAAAAGAAATATCTAAGTGCGACACTCTGTCAAGTGCTGGAGCCGACAAGAGGGCCACATTTAATGGGCCAAGCAGAGATTGTACAAAGACCGCCTGTGGATGTTTGAACCGCGGCCATGAACTACCGAAGAACAATGAAGGCCATGTAACGAAGGCAGTTTGCGGCCTGGATATGGGCGATTCCATGACTCGTAAAAAGGCATCTACGGTGAGGGCATGCATGCGTGAGACTAATTGAGGAATACGGGCTTCCATATATAAAATTTTAATTGGTACATAACGGGGAAGACCCAGACATAAACGCAGAGCTAGTGGGGACTCCCGGAGAATAGCACACATCCAAATTCTAGAATTGGTCGGACGTACATTTTGTAAATCATTAGTAGGGTGTCACGACACATGCCCAATCTTTTATGACTTAGCCCTCTCAAGAATGACACGGCCCGAGCCCCTTTGGTAGTAATGTAATCTATGTGTGGACGCCAATTGAGGGTATATTCGTACAAAATACCCAGATATTTTAAGGAATTGACCTGAGGAATGTCCTGTTGCCGGCAACTAAGAGATATGAAGACTGGGCCGCTCACTGGAAATGGAAGCAGAGCACATTTGTTCACATTTAGGGTCAAGCGAAGGCCATCCAGCCAAGCCTCTAAGACGCTTAAATACGACTGCATACGCCGATACAACGTGTGTATATCCCTGTCTGACGTTTAATAGGCTTAATCTCCCTTTATCTTTAACCGTTATTCTTTCCCTGGGTGCTTCCGTCATAGGATATTGCCTCAGAGATGTTATGATCGCCTTTCATTCCTTTGTTGCAGCGACAGGCCGGATGCCCTGCTAGATAGCTATGCCTTCATTCGCAAGTTTTTTTCCTGACAATCCTGTTCTATCCAAATATTTCTTTTTCTGCTCTCAATGCTTTTTCTCGTACTTTTTTTTCTCTCTAAAATAAACAGGGTCACAGCCTAATTATTACAGGCAGCTTCTTGGCCAATCCCCCGCGTGGGTACGCGCCATGACATAAGGAACCAACCAACCAACCAACCACGTACCGGGGGTACGCGACACAAGACGCTCTGCAGAAGGCGACGGCCAAGGTGGCTAAAATGTCGCACACCGAATTCCCCAACTTACCCATGGAGACTCTCATCGTCCCAAATAAGCCCTACATAACCACCACAAACACCGACGTCGTCGACGGGCTCGTCAACGGAACGGGGGAAAGCTTGACGTGTCGAGTCTTTATATGATGTGCGTGCGAATGTTCCACGGTTTTACCGACAAGCATTTTTGCTTCGCTCCTCTCATCATCATTCACTTCGTGGAGATGGCGGATTTTTTTTTCTGTTTTTCTTTCGGCAAGGTGTTACGCCTGTTAATAGTTACACTGATCCTGCATATGTATTCTTTTTCTTTCTGTAGTGGTTACCCCTGTTCGTACTTAAACCCATCCTGCATATTTATTGCATTTGTTGTATCTTTTTCCCACACCTTATGCAATACCCCCTCTAGGGGGTCTTTAAGGTAATAAAGTGATGTGATGTGATGTGATGTGATGAGATGTTGTGCCAGAACTCCCGGCAGGAAAGCCAACTTCGCACATTGGGTTGACAAAACGACGATGATGATACGCGAAGACACATGAAACGCCTCAAGAGAGAAACGCTTCCCGAGGTCGGAATCGAACATTGGTCCCTCGCGTTATGAAGTCGACGTCTATCCGATTGCGTGATTCCTACCCATTTTCATTTATTATCGCCATTCCGACAGGCTTCGAATTTCGGCCATCTTTGCAGTGAGAAGAAGGGGCATTTTAATTTTTTATTCAACGAAACTGAAGGGACACTGAAGCTAGTTCGTTGAAATCTTACTTGTGGAGGCATTGAAAAGTTCCACCCATGCACTCAATTATACGACTTTTTACCAAATCTGAAACGGGATATAGAAGACACACGCGCGCCGCGCGAAAATATATTGCAGTGATGACGTGACGTCACACTGTTCTGCATTGTGTTTTCATGCTACGTCACCCTTCAAAGCATCCATTTTCGCCAATATCATGGTTGTGTGTGGACAAGCGAACACCAACAGACCTGCAAACCCGGCCACTGCGAGGATGGACACTTTTGGACACCACTCTCTCGAACAAAACTCATGCAACTATGTCGGCCAGAGAATTTGGGTGAATTCAAAAATGTTTACAACTCGTTTCATGGTACGTTTGGGGAACTCAGTGTGTTTGTTGTATTCTTCGCACGGCTACTGCTATTCATGTGAATTTCTGGCAATGCTTTCTCAATATCCACCAGGCATATCAGCGCCCCCCTCGTCGCCCCCCCCCCCCTTCATGTGGGGGCTAATTTGTTCATATAGCTCACGGGCTAACACTAATATGGAAACAGGACCTTGTAAAAAGCAGTAAAAAAAGGGAAAATCAACAGTCCTGAACGCGTAACGCCTAGGCAACATTTAGCTTTTATTATAAATATAGGAATGCAAAAAAAGAACAGTTGGTAACCCCTGCGATGTCGAAAACTCTAATGTGTAGACATTGGGCCCAGCGCCACACCAAGAAAACTTCTTTGTCTTCGTTCAAGCGATTTTATTTGTTTTTCAAACTTCAAATTTCGCGCGGTAAACAACGTTGTTTTGTTTATTGTTAGAAGATGGCGCCACACAACACGTTCCAATCCTTCCCGGCACTCATCGCGTGCTCAGCTGCCATGTTTACAAATGGCAGCCCCCATGGCTTACTCCGGCAGTGATCGCTAACAGAAATCACATCTAATCGCGGATATTACTGTGGCAACAATGTCGTCGGTATTGCCGCGTCGTAAAGAGAAGTAGCCGGAAGGTCTCCCGGATTATTATTGCGTCCGCAAATGGATGACAATCGGGTGGTGAACGTCGCGATGAGTTGTTCCGACGAGACAGTTTCCGAACAGCTCGCGTCGCCGGACCAACCTGCGCTGTGCACGGATGTCAGTCTCGAATCAGCGACCACGGTGAGTTTTTGTTTCGTATTCGCGGCCCAGCGCGGAACCTGAACGAGAAAGATCGAGCGCGGAGTCATGAACGGTTAACGGGTTCAGGTGGTGTTGACAGCGTTGCTTATCTCTCCTGCAATGGCGATCGGATTGCTTGGTTCCTTCCGTGTTCCGTGTCAGTGTAAACAAACCAACGAACGGTGGTCGTGAGCGTGCAGAAATGCACTGCGCGTGTTTCGTCTGCCCTGCGCATACTATGAGAGATGAGCGTGAAGCAAGTGCAGCTGCTCGTTATTTAAATTGGAAACAAACTGATGAATAAAATCATCAACCGCAAGAGTCGCATGTAGCCTCCTTAACGTTTGTCAGCGTGGTGGAGTTTTATCACTTGTGTTGCCGGTTATTATGATCGGGAACGACATTTTGTATTCGTGACAGTATAAAAATCATGGTGCTAGTCCTTTTTCAACTAAAAAAAATTGACCCCTCCGAGTAAAAAAAAAAAAAAAAGAGAGAAAGAGAGAGGGAGAGAGAGAAAGCAACGCGCGTGCGTTGACGCGATGTTTTCACACAATATGATGAAATGACAGCAGGTGAAATGGCTTCACACTTTTCCCTATTATCTCCAAATAATTGCTATTGTTATGGGCTATATACCTGAGAAACTTCTCAGGAATCGGTCTTAAAAAAAGCCGTGATGTTTCATAAAGCTACGCTGGAACTGTGTATGTTTTGCCCCATAAATTGTCCCGACTGCATGAATTATCAATCAACGCTGGTTTAAAGCATTGACGAGCCGGAGCTACATCTGAACGTCTTGGTTTAACACCTAAAAATCATTTACTAAGCAAAAAAAAAAAAAAAACCCAACGTCCTTTAAAAATATTGTTTTCGTCGGCTTCTCCACGGATATCCGACTTAACACGAACAAATCTCTTCATAAAGTGCATTAAGTTCAGAAAGTCCTGTTATGAGCGGTATTCCATAAAGCCTCTATGCGCATGCGCGCGTTTCTTCTCCGTTCCGTGGGTGTTTTTGGCTTTCCGCAGAATAACAAACACGGTGGTGCGTTGTGTGACAACCCAAGGGGAACGACTTAGCGCGTTATGTGCACGAAACATGTCTTGTGAATTCACTGCATTAAATGCGCAAGTAAAAAATTGTGTGTCGAGATAAATGCTCTGAAAGCCCAAATGGTCGGAACCACGAGGTACAGCTGATGCTTTCTAGCAGACGACAGTAAGGGCCAGATAAGGAGGTCACTTCCGATGAAAAAAAAAAAAGGTTGCCTATGTTACGTACAAAATTTTGCGTGCATCAGCGTATCAAATCATGTGGTGCAGTGAGCTAGAATAACGGGCAATAATGTCGCTCTGTAGGCGAAAGCGGATGTTTTCCTTCGTCGTTACAATACTTTTTTTTTTTTTTGCGATGTAACAGCGCATATATAGGAACTTACATAGAGGCGCCGATCCTGGAGATCACGTTCGCGCCGCTTCGAGGGCTGGCGTTGTCGCTCGGCCCTGCATGACAAGTTGGTGTTCGCCATGGGTGCGCGCATATTACGTTCGCGGCATGTGTGATGACGTGTTTCGAGACAGTGAAGCCGCCGGAAAGAGGCGATAAAGGCAATAAAAGCTCCTACGACGCGCGTTATTGTCTCGGGGAGGCTGTCGAAACGAGCGAAAACCCAACCGATGTAGTGCCTACCCGCCTTCGTCCTGTGTAGGCCGCGCGTCCCTCTTCAAACGCGTTCCGGGCTGAGCGTGAAGAGACGAGTGCGTGCTGTTGCTTCACCGCCAGACACGCGAGCCACGCGGCGAAGTGGACGCGTCGGAGCCATTCGCCGCGGCGTGACGACCGCGACCGAGCGAGCTTTGCCTCGGCGCGCGCGCTAGGCGGGGAAACATGCGTGAAGGAGGGAAGCGGTTGTATGCATGGACGTGTTCTCGGCATACCAAGCGCCTTCATCGTCGTTGCGGGAGGGTGTTTGACGCCAGAGCCGCCTTTTGTATTCTCCTCGTTTTTGACGGCGGGATTTGGTGTAAGTGGGGAAGTTGCAACGCCTGCCTTGCGTTATTATGCTCGGATAGGGTTGCAAGCGCGTGGTCTGTGCCCGCCGTTTGACCTGACGCCGTGGATATTCGTAGCAACTTCGCATTTTTGCTGCGTGAGTGTTTTTTGGACTTTTAGACTTTTTGGACTTAGTATGCTAATAAAGTACTGCAGAGACGACAAACAAACTATGCGAGAAACGGCAGACGATATCTATCACGCATTCATAGCAATGTCTTTTCAAAAGGCGTGCGCCCCTTGACATCCGGGCCCGTCGCTTTGGCGGAGTGATGCCGTGCAGAGCTATTGCCGTTCTTAACTTGTTCACGAGTATAGTAATCGTTTCGTGAAGCATGTAGTGTGTTTGACAAACAGGGCCATGTAAGACAATGTCGCTGATGTCAACCGGCCATTGTCGTCTGAGGCAACCCCAAAGCTCCGCACTGCTGTACAGCTGTAACAGGCATAGTGCGCGCAGTACTAACAGCAGTACGCACTGGTACTTCTATGTTTACCTGTAGTTTCATAACTTCTTTTGTTTACCCCACCATTCTTACTGCTACAAAATTAATATGCATTACACTTAAGCGAAAATAGTGCTTTCTGCAAGCTTATAAGCCCTGCTGAAGTTGCGTTTGCTTTTGCCTTCCTTGGGTAGTCCCAAAGCTGTGCATATTATGTCCTACGTTCTAGTGGTGGAAATGACCTCGCGATTTGCACGGCGATTCCCCTTTTTCCTGATTGTATAGTTTATTTGAGCGAAGTTTATGCTAAAAGTGGTGTCAGTATGCTTCTAACGAGACAATCTTTCGAATGAATCAAACTTGTGTTTTGTCTGCATGGCCCATTTAAGCTATGCCTGAAAGTGTCTTCGCAGCACCACTGTGTAGTCTTTGAGACGTAATTGAATTTCAAAATACCTTTGAATAAACTGTATTTTTATTAAAACTTCTGTGTCAATTGCAGAGTGCTGTCAGTGTCGACCATGCCACTGATTTGGACTATGAAGCAGATGATGGCTCCATTCGTCACCTGAGTAAGTATACAGACTCTGGGTGGCTTGTTCAAGTATAGCTTCTGAGAATGGCTTCTTCAGAGTTGGAAATTCTAGCATTCTAGGCCACTGTGTCAGTGACGTGTGGCTGAACATGTTACTGGTATTAGGTTTGTGATAGGACGAGGGGAGGAACAACTTTATTTCGTCAGCAATTGTTGAGTTGTTAGATTAATGGTGGGCTTCTTCTTGGCTCCGTGAGGTGGCCAGAAGACCTTGAGGCGACCTTCAAAGCCCAGTCCATGGCCGGAATTTTCGGAGCTGGTCACTGCAGCTTCCCATTCTATTTGATTAGAGAGATGCCATTCGACTTTAGGTTGGAGCTCAGGGCATTCATATAGGATGTGGGCCAGATAAAGAATTTTTTACCAAAATTTAAAGCCTGTGGTTTTTCTTTTTTTTTTGTTTTGGTAGACCCTCAAAATGCTTTGCACCATTTGCAGAATGTGAGCAGAACTTGTCATTTGGAGTGAAAAAAAAAGGGAGATCTAGCAGGATGGATTGTGATGGCATATCAGCTGATGCATGTGGAGAAACTTTTGCGAGTTTAAAGGCGTCATACTGAAGCAGAGGCTGAAGCTTTGTGACAGTGCAACCCTTGCACACACACAAAAAATGTAAGAAAGGCGAGAAAATTTGAGTAAAAGTAGAAGATAAAAGTCCAGAGGCAAGCAATTTTGAGCCAAGTTTTTCACCCCCTTTTTCTTTTGTGGCCGCAGCGTGCAAGCCTCTAAAACGTGCGCTTCTTCTTTGAAAGCCTGTTTCTTTTATCTGAGGCAGTCTTAGATTATAGGAAGCTTGAGGGTCTACTCAGTAAACCTTACATGAGGTTGCGGCTTTATTTTTATCTCGAAGGTAAGGTGATGCTCACTGCACATCACCAGATTCGAGAAATTTATGGGTAGCCAAGCGTCAAAGATCTTTGCTTGCAGATTTTGTGTTGGCATTTATCCCAACAGGTGTCCCTGTGAGCTGACCTAAGAGTGTGCGCTCCATTTCTGTGTTTAAAAGCAATAGCTAGATTGTGTCTTGTAAAAGCCAGGTAAAAAAAAGCAAAGAACACTAGGGCCTTCTGCTTAATGTGACAGTGGGAACCATTTGAGGACTTCAGTTTCTCAAGGCAATTTTGCGAGCGAAATTTGGAATAGGCAAATGTTTCGTGGTCATGAGTGTTGGGGGGGCCACTTTGAATTGGCGGCACTTTTCGTATGCATCACACTGTCTGTCTGTCAGCTTGAGTAACTTGGTGCAGGACTGGTTGTCGTTAGCATTTCTGTCAAAAGTCTTGAGTTGATGCTCCGTTGAAAGAAGGCATCTGCTATAGCTTTAGAGTATAGTGAGGTACAGTGGTGTATACCCTGGGGTACAGTGGTATATCAGAGGTAGTGTAGAGTGGGTACTGTATAGTGTATAGAGGTAGTGTAGAGGTATAGTGGGTACACGGTGGTATGGCAGGGCTTTAGTGTTCAGGTATATAGGTCTACAGGGTATGGGTATAAGGGGCATACGGTGGTGTAGTGGAGCTACAATGTTTTCGCATATGGGTAGAACGGTTATGGGTATAGCGGGTGCGGTGTAGAGGTATTGCTTGTATTAACTGGTGAGGCACGCATGCAAACAACCGTGTGAGTGCGCCGTCACTGGTTATGTCAGGCTTCGTGGGATGGCAGTACTTGTCCGTGCTAAGCACCTGACTGTGTTGCAAGTTACAAACTCTACCTCACCAAACGCAAAGTATTGCCTCGAGTCAACTCTTCCAGAGACTCTGGTATTAGGTTTGTGATAGGATGATGGGGAGGAACAACTTGCCTCATCGAGGGAAAGTATTGCCTGGAGTCCACTGTGAGTGGAATTAATAACATCTCTGTTGACACCACCGTTGATAATCGGGTTGAAACGGAGCAGACGGTGCATGCCGGTATTTTTTTTTTCTTCGGCGTGCGGGTGCAGTGGCACGAGCCGCACTACGTCGGTGGTGTGTCAGCCATGTCTGTGGCCGTTTCCAGTGTTGCCAAGCGAAGAAATTGATAGCTAAACTTTTCAACGAATACCACCTATACAAGTATAGTGGGCATGGGCGTGGCAAGGGTGCGAGTATAGTGGGCGCACATTGTACAGGTATGGCAGGATACGGTGGTATGGCGGGTACAGTGTACAAGTGAATGCAGGGTGCGCACAGGTCCTTGAAAACCTTGAATACCCTTGAATTCCAGAAGTCTGTTTTCAAGGCCCTTGAAAACCTTGAATTTTTTACAAGTCCTTGAAAAGTCTTGAATTTCTTGAATTCTAGATTTAATTTAGTAATTGTCATCAAGAAAACGGACTTTGTTGCTGAACTTTTGTTCTTGTTTAATCATTCTGAACCGCAGTCAAGAAAACACCGGTTTTTATACCTCTGTAGCCGATTCTGTTAGGCAGCTGGCAACACTGAAGACAACGAGCCGTTTCCATCCCCATCGCTATCGCATCGCTACCTCGCCATCACTCGCTGAGTCATACGGCCGCGTCCGTGCGCTAGTATTCGTCTAATCGTGATTTCAGCGCTTTTTGAACGTGGCTTCTTCGGTTCAGTGAAAGTGATGTGTTGATATGTGAGACAATGCCCGGGAAAAGCAAGTTTCAGACTACGTGGCTCCACCATGACGACTACAAGCAGTGGATTGCACCGGACACAACAAGTCCGCATCGGGCTAAGTGCAAGCTTTGCTGCAAAACCTTTGATGTGACTGCCATGGGTGAATCGGCTTTGAAAAGCCACATGAAAAGTGCCAAGCATATTGCTGCAGTGAATATAACGCAAGGTCGCGTGTTGGACAGCCATCTCACTGCTGTCGCGAGAGAGACAGGGCAGTCCGCTACCACGGCTCCGTTGCCGTCACCAAGCCTAAACGACGCTTGCAAAACGCACGAGCTTGTTACTGACGCTGAAATTATTTGGACTCTGAAAGTCGTCACATCCCACATGTCGTACCGGATGTCATCGCAAGCAGGGGAGTTGTTTCAGCGCATGTTCCCGGACAGTGAAGTGGCAAAGGCGTTTTCGTGTGGTGAAAAGAAATGCGCCTATGTGACATGTCATGGTCTGAGGCCTTTCTTTCTCTCAGCTTTGCAGCGAGAGATAGAACAGTGTGAAGTTTTTGTGGTACTTTTCGATGAGTCGGCAAATGACTGTCTCCAAAGCAAGCAAATGGATGTGCACGTGAGGTGTTGGGACTCCGCTCAGAAAGTGACGACGAGGTATTATACCTCCGTTTTTCTGGGGCATTCTACAGCTGATGACATCCAGGAGAAGTTGCTGAGTGCCCTTGAGCCATTGCCCCTTGCAAAAGTTCTTCAGATATCTATGGATGGTCCAAATGTTAATCTGAAGTTCTTTAGGCACATCCAAGTGCACTTGCAACAAAATTACCAGGTTCAATGTGTGGACTTAGGCACTTGCGGGCTTCACACAGTGCACAACGCTTACAGGGCAGGAGTTTCAGCAACTAAATGGGGACTTGATTGCCTGTTGTCTAGTCTGAATGCACTTTTTGAAGATGCCCCAGCACGGAGAGAGGACTTTTCTGCAGTCACCGGCCAGCACACTTTTCCTCTCAAGTTTGTCGCCCACCGGTGGTTAGAGAATGTCCCTGTAATTGAGCGAGCGTTGTTGGTGTGGTCTGACATCAACAAGTACATTGAGGCTGCTAGAAAAAAAGCTGTCAACCTGCCTAAATGTGCCTCGTTTAACAACTTGTTGGAGTTCAGCTGTGATGCTTTGCTCCCAGCAAAGTTGAATTTTGCATTGTGTGTGGCAAATGCACTGAAGCCTTTTTTGGTAGAGTACCAGACAGACAAAGCAATGGCCTTTTTCCTCGCAAGGGATTTAGAGACTGTTCTAAGGAAGCTGTTCACAAAGTTTCTGAAATGTTCAGTCCTGTCTGCCAAAGGAATCGTGGGCCTGCTGAAGGTTGACCTTGAGAATGCTGAGAACCATATTCCACTAGAAAAGGTGGATATAGGCTACAAGGCAGAGCAAATCATCAAGAATTCTCATGCAAGCGCAAAGGATGTGTTTCAGTTCCGGATGGAATGTAAACAGTTCTTGATCTATGCCACAAAGAAGGTTCTAGAGAGAAGCCCCCTGAAGTTTGCATTTGTTAGGGGCCTTTCTTCACTGGACCCAAGACAGATGTGTACAAAGCCAGACGAATGCCTTCCTCTTTTCAGAAAAGTGTTGGATACCCTCATCACTGTGGGTAGAATGGCTGACCACGTTCGAGACACAGTGTTGGCTGAGTACACGGAGCTCCTGCATGAGCAAAAACATAAACTTAGACAATTTGACAAGGGCACTGATAGGCTGGATGAATTCTATCCTGACCTCTTGAAGTTCAATTCAACCTACTCGGAGTTGTGGAGCATTGTGAAACTTCTGCTTGTCCTCAGTCACGGCCAAGCAACAGTTGAACGTGGATTCAGTGTGAACCGGCAGGTGTGCGTAGAGAACTTGAAGGAGCTTTCATACGTGTCGCAACGGGTTGTGTGTGATGCGGTTGAGAAGGCAGGTGGTGTCCTACAAATTCCAATCACTAAGGAACTGAGGATTGCTGTGTCGGCAGCTAGGCAGAGGTACGGAGCATACCTGGAAGCCCAGAAAAAGCAGGACCTTGATGCTTCAAAGCAGAGGAAAAAGCACTGCATAGAGGAAGAGCGTGACGCAATGAAAAGAAAGAAACAAAAGCTGGAAGCCACAATTGATGACCTCGTGGCTTCTGCAGATGCCTATGCGGAAAAAGCAGAGGCAGAAAATGATGTGACACACATTGTCAAGTCAAATAGCCTCAGGAAGACGGCAAAGGACAAGACAGCTGAGCTTCACTCGATCAAGGTCCAAATTCAGCAAAAGCGACTGGAGCTCCCCTGAAGAGGGTGGCTAGGAGGAGCTGCTTAATTTTTTTTTGCTTTGTGCAGTTAATGCTATTTGGGGCAATAGAACAATTTTCTATTGTGTGTGACATGAACAAATCTGCATTGTGATATATGATAAACCTATTCTTATTTTTTCTGTTCAGTGCAAGCAAATTTGCATTGTGAGATTTTTTTCTTTGTGCAATAAATATGTCGGGCCTTTTGAAAGCCTTGTCTGCAGATCTTTGATGTAAAAAAATCAAAATAACCTCGCGCAGAGGGCCTTGAAAAATCCTCCCACAGGGGCTTGAAAGTCCTTGAAAACCCTTGAATTTTTCTCTTCGAAACCTGTACGAACCCTGTGAATGGGTGTAATGGGTATAGCTATAGTAGTAGTGCAGCAGTGGTAGAGCAGCCTTGTTGTTTGCCCGCAGGGCCCAAGCGTCGAAATGTCCCCGCCGCAAGCCCCCTCAGCTGTCCCGTGTGCGGGGTCACACTACGGCCAACTGAACTCGAGCAGCACTGGCTTCTTGAACTGGACAGGTTGCAGGGCATAGCCAGGTATGTGCGCTAGAGTACGGGGCTAGCAAAGCAAGAAAAAGAAAAAGCCTGAGAGGGCATGGCATGCTCTTTCTTTTTGGGTGCAGGCATCGCCACTTTCCTCTTGCATGTGATTGCAGTATCTGTATTCAAGAAAAGCCATGAACAGGTGCTGAGTGAATATGTATGTTTAAAGTCACTCGCAGGCATGCTGCGAAAGTAATGAACGAAATTATCTGTACAAAGCGGAGCGCTGTGGTTGGCTGCATTAGGAAAGACATACGATGGGCATTTGTTTTTGAACTTGGGCTTTGGGGTAATTGCAGCGCTGCTTTCAATTGTTTTAAATGGTAACATTGCACAAAATGTTAGTGAAATCATAATATTATGTCGACACCATGTGTGGCGTTTGTTGTGATGCCCAGATGTCCGTCATGGCGAGCAGTAGAGCCTGTGCTTGATACAATGCAGCGTGCTTTGTCAGCACCAGTCACTGAAAAATTTCAGTAGCATTGTCAGGCGGGCCGGCTAGTTGAGCGAGATGGCTCTTTGGAGCGCGTCTTTGGTCCAGTGCCAAAACGGGTGCGATTTATGAGCAACTTTTGAATCCTCATTCAGTGGGGGGCTAGTGAGATATACAGTCAAACGTTGAAATCGAACAGCCTGAACATCCCCTTAAAGTTCCCATGCAAATGTATAGCGCTGTTGTACTCGTGTATCGAACTCCCTATCCTGGGCGCGTTTGATATTGTCACGAAGCCAAAGACGACGCAGTTGTCTTCAAGGAAAACACGTGTATTGAAGCGAACTTGTGCTCCCCTAACTACTCAAAGAATACACATGCGGCGAAGCAGCAGCCAACAAAGTGACGTGCCCAGGCAAGCGTCGGCGAGTCGAATGCCGCGGTGTCTGCTCTGCGGTCATTTATCTCTTGGTGCGAGGGCTTCTCGAACAGTCGGTTTGCATCCAGAACACTGTAGATCATAGAAGATTATTCTAGGCTGGTGACATTAGTTCGCTACACTCTCTCTATCAAAGGAGATAACACAACACTCTCTCTATCAAAGGAGATAACACGTGTGGCATAAAGAATAGAACATGCGCTTCACTTGGCCGACGGATAACACAGATAACATAGCCCGGCGCAGCCGGTCGGCAAAAACGAAGCATAAGCAAACAAACCCAAAACATGGTTCGTGACTATCGAACACTGCGCCGCAAGTGCCCCTGCAAGAGCGCTTCTCCTGATGGGAGGATGCGATTATGACGACTTCTCGCAGGCGCTGCCACGCTCGGTGAAAAGAAGGAGTCTTCGCGTCGCTTCGATAGCCTTCAACACCTACTGCTCGCACACTAGTTTCCTCCACTAGCATGGGGGGCAGCCGGGGATTGATTGCGTTAACTGTCCACTGGAGTCAAGCTTGCGTAAACGTTGGATTTTCTCATTCGGACAGCATTTGTAAGGTTGAAGAGAGTGTGGTTGACTTCATGATGCAGAAGATAAAGCAAGTGGATCTCATAGGCTTTTTTATGTTAAATAAATTGCGCTGGTTGTTGCGCTATGGTAAGTGTTTTCCGCGGTGAGAGGAACAAATTGGTAAGCTGCCGACTCTCACAATCGCGGAAAGCTCTCAGTGGTGTACAGAGCTATCAGATAATCTTCAGGCAGGCATATTTTATATTTCAAATTATGGATATATCGAGCTATTTCGCGATCCGCGTGTAGTTCGATATATCCTTGTTCGACTGTTTTTTTTAAAATACGTGCGGCTGCCCTGTTGACAACCTGCATGTCCCGGGAAGCACCGCTCTCACATTAGGGTCTCTGAAATGCCATTTGATGCGCCGGCTAACGCCTCGACTTCTGGCAGCTGCTCTGCAAAGCTTTGTTCATTGTGGGGAGCTGTTTGGGTGGGTTGAAGAGTGAGCACGTTGCTTTTGCACCTGCAGGAATGTCGCCAGAAGGCACCGTTCGGACTCCTCTTCCACTGGTTGCGCTAACGGCACCCGGGGTCCTCGGTGGGAGGTGAGCGGCAGTTGCGTCACAAGACACAATTCAATTTCAGTTTCAATTTATTTCACCACTTAATACAGGAGAAGGTCCAAAAGCAGAACTGTTAGGGGAACCTTCTATAAATACATACGCAGGCAACAAATAAGTGCACATTTTCTGCGGGGTGTATTGTTTTGAAAGCGAGAGTTGCGGAGGGTTTCTGTGCTAAATGAAAGTTTAGCTTGGCTGTAAAGTGAACTAATGAATTGACAGATGGTGAAGAAGCGGTCGCAAGGAATGGCACGTGCAGTCAGTTTTGCAGTCAGCAAACCAAGTACCACGGCATTTGGTGTACTGGTATTTATGAGTTAGCACAGTGATTTCAAGGAGCATGAAATTTAGGCAGTCGTAATTGTAGACCAAGCTAACTTGATCTTGATGAGTGGCGTGGGAGGTGTAATGCTTCTCGCTGAAACAAGACGGCTGGCTGTAGCCTAATGCTGAGCAGGATAAGATAGCGGTGTGTGGCTTGTCAGTGGTAACAGAATGTAAACAAGGCGATAACAGAGCATGCCTTGCAGTAATGTCACACCACAACCTTTGCATCAAACTTTGGAATGAAATTAACGTAATGGTACTTGTTTTAATTGAAAGCAACTGTAGTGAAGGGGCCACTGGTTTTTCCGGAAGAGTCGCCAATTAGCCAGGGTCCCGAAAGGTTTTTCTATGGCAGTATGGTCAACACAAACAAAGAAGTAAACTGGAAAATCGCTGTCAATGTGTGCCAATACAAAGTGAAATCACGTAGGTGAACTCGTGAACAAAACGAATATATACACTGCTGGACCCCAAAATGTTGTTGGAGAATATCTAAGCAAATATTACTTCACCTGTAATAACAGGGGTGAGACAGCTGCGCATATTGCGCAGTTTTGATACAAAGTTGTTTTCCTGCGCCAGGCTGCTCCAAAAGCTTGAAAATCGGAAACATTGCGCCAAACTGCTCCAAAACAGTATGAGAGCCAAGGATTTGAACGCTCCCGTCAGTTTCAGTGGGCGAAAATGCTTTCTGACGGCATAATTTTTCAGCACCCCTAAGGTGATGGTGTTTGTAAAAGTTTAATTTATTGATCAATCAATAAAAAACGCATAAAATTGTCCCAGAAAGTTTTTTCGAAAGCGACAATGTCGTGGTGCACATGTTATATTCTGTACATTTTTAAAGCTTTTCCATCGAAAACCATCGCAAAGTCCTATATCAAAATACTAATGTTTACTGAGGCGACAAAACTTGTTCAAGCTGATGAAAAAACGGCAATTTTTGGAGCGCCATATCTCCGGAACGACATCACTGGGCGCCGCATTGGAAAACATGATCGGCGGGCGAAGCAGTTACTCGTGGTTCAGGCTAGTTCACTCTAGGTCAGGCAGAGTGCTATTTGAAGATTTCTACCGTGGTTTCGGTTATGGGGGTGGGTACATTTAGTTGTTTGATCTGTTACGGGAAGTTGCGCCGCTCGGAAGACTGAGTTCATCAAAAACAATGCGGTGCCCGCGAATTTGCCATGTTTCGGCCTTGAGTGTGAGGCGCGGTGCGTGCCTGAAGTGAAATTTCGGACTTATTGCGGTGTTATGAAACGCTGTTATTGCTGCCTTTGACAGCGAGCTTCCTCTGGTACAAGGAATACAAGGACTCTGGTAGAACATACTTTATCGAAAGGCTATTTCAGTGTTATTTACGTTCAAAACCGATGAAAAAGTGCACTCCCCCCCCCCCCCCTCTCGATTTGCCAAAAATTTGATTTTTTAGGCACATAAGCTGACATAATAAATGTCGTTCACTGCTCCAAATCAAGGTTCTTCTGCTCCAAAATCGAGATTTCCTTGCTCCAAAAACTGCTCCCAAATCGGATTCAGCTGTCTCACCCCTGTAATAAGCAAGTGGTAGTGGTTCTTTCAAGCATGGCGAAATCCTATAACTGCCTTTTCTCCGTATCCGTGCAACCATTTCTGCAGTCTCTCCGCCGGGTGCGTCTGAACCGCCGTCGTCGGAAAGGCCCGTCAACGGGTGTCCACTGCCCAGTATGTCACGAAGCGCTCCGGGGCACACCTGATGAGCTCGCTGAGCATGTCGACCGCTGCCTCGCCAGGACTGAGGTGTGTGCATGCGTCTCGCTTTAAAGGGGTCCCGAAACACTTTTCGGAGAAGCTGTAGCAGACATCTGATATGTCTCGCAGTGTTGGCGCAGCAACGTATTCTCACCTACAGTTTTCGTCCTACATTTAGTATCGCGGGCTTTTAAAGGTATCTCCCCTCCGCTACAAGAGAAATGCTTTCCCTCCTGTTTGTTCTTCAGAATTTAAATGCCCCTTCCCCTTCAGGCTGATAAACTTCTGGTGTTTGTCTGTGCACTGGTTTGTAGCTCTTCTACTTATGTCTGCGTTCCTCACATGGACTTGCATGTTCAGCCTTGCCAAATCCTCTTTATTCTGCACTTCAAGCCCATGCAGGACGAAGGATTATGTTGTACAGTCGAATGCCGCTACAACGAAATTGACGGGACGTGCAAAAAATTTCATTGAAGTGAAAATTCGTTGAGGCGAAATCTGCCCCAACACACCACGGAAAGGCCAGAAAAATAGCCCCGTACGTTTCCGCAACATTGGCAGCATAATACAATGTTTAGAAAAAGGAGTGACGCGCAAGAACTCATGTTTATTCGGATAACAAACATACCAATGGTTATCTGTTTTTTCACCACCCAAAGAACGCGTTACGGAGGGGGGTGAAGATATGCAGGCGCAAAACGTATCGCTGTACAACAAGGCGTGCCCACCGAGCTGATTACTTGCAGATAACTGCTAGGCCGTCGGAAGCTCCCCTCTCGCTTGTGGCAGGAGCAGTGCCATTATCTTATCCTCCGACAGGGCACGGCAGCTACTGACCTTGGCAGGCAAGACGCGCGCGCTTGCATTTAACATGACCGCACGCCCGCGACTAAGATAGGATGACTAGGCTTCAAGACCAAACACGCAAACATGATTTTTGCTCTTGGCTATGAAGAATGGTAGAAGGAAAACGGCAAGGACAGCTGCTCACAACGCATACATGACGGCACTGCGCCAGCAGCGGAGCACATTCATGCAATTTCAACTGGATACGGATTGGCTGTAGCTCTGGGGCTCCGCCTTGGCGAAGCGGGCCTGCGCCTCGTGTAAAGACGGCCAGCCACATCGTTATCACCATCAAGCAATGGCGTCCGCCTACGAGTTTTTTTGTGGCGGTGTGGTCGCAACGCGCATGTTTTCGGTGAAACTAAGCGTCCTGAATGTATAAAAAGTTACAGATAGCTGGCGCTATGCTTATTTTATTGTAAAATAATTGTTCGAACCCAGCCCAAATCATCTAAAATTTCGTTGAAGCGAAAGCAAGCCAGACAAACGGTTCGTTGTGGCGAGGACTTTGTTGCATTGACTTCTATGGCTAGCTGACGGGGAATTGGAAATATTTCGTTGAAGCGGAAATTTCGTTGAAGCGGCGTTCGTTGTAGCGGGGTTCGACTGTATTGAGCATACACAGAGTGCACTTTTAACAACAGTGGGCATGCTGCTGAAGCAATAGGTTGTTGCAGTCAGAAGGCGCTCAAGAACCTGTACTGTTGTTGTCGGAAAATGCCTACAAGCACGTAGACGTAAACGAAGGATTGCTTTACTGCGAATGCAGACAGTGCAACCGAGTGTCAATTGCACACTGCTGCTTCGATATGCGTTCAGATGTCCGAGCAAGTGTGGTGAATGGTGGCGTTGCCGGGAATCTTTCTTACACACTTCAGTAGCAAAACAGTTCCTTAAAGGAGCCATGAAGAGAAAACAAAAGTTTGTTTTATTCGAAAGATTAGGTGTTTCATAGTACCCCAAGCGCTTTCCCGGAAGCAAATGATGCTTTATTCACTGAGAAATAAGGCAATTTAAGCCAAAATTTTAAATCTCCCGCTAAAATTGCACATTTGGTGACGTGAGCAATGGTGTCACACGGGCCGGTCCATGAAACAGATACTTAGTATGTCGACTCCATATAGCACCCACACGCGGGAGTCGACCGAGACGGCGGCCATTTTAAAAATGCTAGTAAAACCTAGTGCACCCGCAGCCCTAGTCATGGAATCGCCTGATCCGGAGAACAAAACTCTCGCCGAGGAGCTCGGGCTTGCATTTAACAACCTCACACCACTTGAACGCTCAACGCTTCTAAGTGCACGAGCGGCAAGAGTTGTGGGATACGCGGTGGACGGGAAAGCGACCATTCCGCGATAGCCACAACAGACGAACGCCCTGCCGTCGGCACCGCTGCCTCGTCAGCGCCGTCGCCACGGACGAATACAGACGGGTACGTATGTGCCGTATTTTTATTACGGTTAATAATAGTTCAACTTCAGTAGCAGTATCGCTTATGCCAGTTGGCCGGTGTCGTGTATGGAAAGCCGTTCGCGCGAGCTCTCTGCTTCGACCAGAAAGATACGAGCGTCAATGCGCGGTGTTTACGGCATTTTTCCTCCAAGGTCAGAGCGCCTCGAACCCGAAAATTCGTCTGCGCGACGGCGAGATGTCGAGCTCGGCCAGGCGGTTGTTTCGTACGCATTGGCGCACACGCTTGCGTGTTCGTTCGGAACTTCAACCGTTTACTCCACCGTTCTTTGTAATAAAAAGAATGTGCAGTATGTTTCACGGGCATTTAGCTCGTTATGCAAACTGTAAGCCCTGCCTAACATGCGTTTGCTTTTGCCGGCCTCCGCCAATCGCAGAGCTTAGCCCATGTGACGGCATAGGTTCTGTTGCGGGAAATGAGCTGGTGGGTCGCATGACCATTCCCGTTTTTCCTAATTATGTAGCTTATTTGAGCGAAGTTTGCGTTATAAGTGGTGTCGTTATGGTTCTAACGAGGCAATCTTTCGAATGAACCAAACTTGTGTTTTCTCTTCATGGCTCCTTTAACAGGAAGTGTACGGGTAATCCGCCTCTTTCATTGCGGTGTGCTGCCACCTAGCGTGCCTAGCGGAAGTTGAAGCCGTAGAGTTTGCCGGCGTTTCCTCCGGCTGCGTTCTCGTTGTATGCACGGCAATCCCACATTACGGCGAGGAGCAGCCGAAGTTTTTCTTCTGTGTTGGTGTTTTAACGCCTTAAGACGACAGCCCCTGGTCATCACATAATACCAGGCGGCTTCTTATCACTGAATGAGGGCTGGCAGAGAAATCTCGGACAGATCCGTGTGCCGTCCGAGTGGCAGCTCGAGCAGTACTTGGAGTCGTCTGGCATGAAGTGCGATCGCCAGTTCAACAAAGGCCGGCAGTTCGCAAAATGCCTTTAAGCGCTGGACACATGTACGATTGGTACACGCGATTCGCATGCAACTGATCGTTACGACTGTCGCCACTAGTCGTACGCGTGAATTTGAGACGGCCCGATGCGCGCATGAGATGCGTCGTCGGCGTCGCTCCGCCCACAGTTTTTGCACCATGGTCAACTACGACGATCGCTGAGCTGAATTTGTAGATTCTGCGCGTTTGTTCGCAAGAAATGGATAAAGCAAGCAATCGTGAAGCGTTTTCTGCCTTCGGAAACAGTCCGCGCACACGCCGGCCGCGCCTGCCAGCTCGGCACACTCAGCGGCTCGAACCGGCGCAGACCACGGTAGCAACCGCGCTTGTTGCTGCTCTTCTGAATCAATCTGATCGCTAAAAAGTTCCACATGCGAGAAAGTAGGTGTTAGTGTGGTGAAAAATTGTGCTAGGGATTGTTGTCAGGGCTTACTTTAAAAGCAGCGATCAGATATATCTGCCGCGATGCAAGCCTACGCTGACCGCTCGCCAAGGAGAGGTGACTGATCGCCTCGGAGGCGCAGCAGAGCAGCTCCATGGAGAACTTGTTCGGGTTCGCCTTCTTTCTACCAGAGGGCGCTAGGAGTATCGGGGCCATGCGAGCCGCGGACGGTGCGTGCTAGGGCAGCTCCTGTCTTTTCGGTACAGGACGTTTCGGTACGGGGCGTTTCGGTACGGTCTTTTCGGTGCACCGACTTCTCAGGACACGGTCGTTTCGGGACACGGGCGTTTCGGGACACGGACCTTTCGGGATACGGGTGTTTCGGTACAAAGACGAATTTCGGCAAGCGCTTAGGCGAAGCGCGTTGTTTACGGGGTGGTTGCAAGCACGCAATTCGTACCTATTTATTACAGATGTTCTTGTTCGCGATTCTGCGTTAAATTTTAGGCAAGGCGATGGTTTTGTAGCCTTGCTAGAAAAAAAAAAACATTGTTTATGTATTAAATATTGGCTGAGATATCTGTAGCACTTAAACAACATAATTGTTCATTATTTTGTTTTTAGTGACTTATTATCACCAGTATCTTATGTAACAAATCAGTGACAGTATCATTTTGTTTTTCACTCGTTTTTGATGACTTCTTATCCCCTGTTTTTCTTCCAAAATCAGTGAGATCAGAAATTTTTTTTATCACTTTTCGGAGTCCCTGCGAGAACGGCTGCGTAAATGAGTGCCACCGCACGGGGAAAGGAACCTGTGATTTTATAAAGTAATGACGAAGACGTTGCAATTTCTAGGCATTCTGCGTTTGTGTGCGTTGCTTTCTTCTGATAACGCAAGTACTTAAGGCATTATTAGCAATGCATTATGGAAGGCACGTATTGTATCTTGCTGCACGCTTCCGTCCCGATTTATTCGTATAGTTAGCAAAGACTGCGGCGGGTTTATTGTGTTTATGAATCAAAAGTTGGAAGAGTTGGAAGCGCCCTAAACAGACGTGTTTGATGGGCACTAGCGTCCTAAATAGAGTTTGCTGTTTGATGACGTGTGATTTCCTCAATATTTCTTGTTGGGGACATTTTTGTGTAAAACAGTGCAATAGACATGTATATGTCCGAAAAAGCTTATTAAGCTTGTAAAAACACGTTGCAAAAACCAACAACGCAAAACTAAAATAGATATCTGATTCATGTGTGCCCGAGTATTCAAATTGCCTTCGTATGCCGTAGTCACCGTGACCGTAGTGGATAGCACTGGTGCACCGCAACATTTTTTTGCCCATACTGCTGTTTAAATTACTCGCAGAGGTGGCTGCGTCTTCGCAAAGAAGTGCTGAAGCTACGGTCGCTGTCGCGCCCCAAATAGCGTGCATGCGCTTCGGCCTTAAAATTCACATACTAACCCGAGACGTCCCTAAGAAGCTCTGTTCGTTGGAAAGGGTATTTTCGTTTGAAGTGACCATAAATTCATGCCACTGAAATCCAAGCGCGCGTTCTATACCGCGCAGTACGAGGCGCGTTTCCATGCCCGTGGCTACCGAAAACCCGCAGTGCATGGCCCTTGTTCGAGTAGCGCCACCTACGAGCGCATACGTCCGCGCCGAACCAAGTTTCGCCGCGCTCGCCCGCCGCGTTGAGTCACCTCTCCTTCCTACACCGTGCCGCTCGCCTAAAGTCCCTTCATCAGCTTTGACTTTACGCTCGCCGCGGCGCGCGGTGCGCCGAGCAGCCGAGAGATGGCGATACCTGCGCAGAAGCATCGAAACAGGCTACGCAGATGTCTTGGTCACCGATCGCTCAAACGGCAGTTATAACTTAAATAGAGTTCCACATGCGAGAAAGGGTATGATAGTGTAGTGAAAAGTTGTGTTGCGGATTGTCATTCGCAGTTGCACAGATAGCAGCGATCAAATATCCGCCAGGATGCTAAGCCTACAGTTCCCATCACCCGAGCCGACGCGAGCGACGCAAGCCGCTGCAGCCGATCGCGTGCGGCCGACGGGAAGCGATAGAAGCCGGCACCGTTCCCTTTTCGGCACTCCGAGTTACAGCGGAACGCAGCACAAGTTGTGGGCATTGTTCCGCGCACAACGAGCGCACACAAAAAATCAAACGATGTAAATACAACCACGACCCCTTCCCCCTTGTGCGGGAGCTGTGGGGAATGTCGTCTGCTGCCCCTACTGGACTGCTTAGGGACTTGGCCGCTAGGGGATTGCGCATGCGCAGTGGGGTTGTGAAAGAGGCGGATTGAAACACGGTCTCGCAAATTTACAGGAATTTCTTCCAGGAACGGCCTGGCTGTATTGGGGTACGTTTAAAAAGGAGTCCTCCGAAATAGAAAAAGCTTCCTGTAAACTGGTAATGGCTGATATAAAGTCAGTAAGATATTTTGTGATAGTCACAAATCCTTCTT
Source organism: Haemaphysalis longicornis (assembly GCF_048455015.1). NCBI lineage: Eukaryota > Metazoa > Arthropoda > Arachnida > Ixodida > Ixodidae > Haemaphysalis > Haemaphysalis longicornis. Next base: position 30,925,672 of record NW_027526225.1, read on the forward strand.
TCAAATACTTATGAGGGCACCCGTACCGTCAGTTCTTTTAGTTTGCCATGTGACATCGCCGGGAACAGGCAGTGGCAGCCTTCTCCATTCAATGTCAAATGGCAGTGGCTCCGCAAGCATGCGCATAGCAGTAGAAGCATTGTCAACTCAGAAAGGCTATCTTCAAAACTTTGTGAGGAGTGTGCAGGGTTTATACTTGTCACAAATACTCCCCTCCATCCCTTCTATCAATTAACCCTTTGAGGGTCGAATTTTTTTTGCCAAATGCGACTTCCAAGGGTCGATTTTTGTCATTGCTGATTTAAATTCTTCGAATGAATTTATTTCGAGAAAAAATTATCGTAATTTTTTATAGGGTGACCATAAAGTGACAAAAAAAATCGTCTGTGTTGTTACATACACGTGGTTTATTCATGAGTAACACAAGAAAAATTCTCAACAGAAACGAGAGTAACAAGCCGGCACCTTTTGAGTGAATCGAAATCAGATAGACAGTTTCGCTGGTGGAAAAAGCAAGAAGCGCCCGGAGGACGATACCGAAACCAGCCGCTGCGCGCGGGCTCGCAGCTGGACTTGCGAGCGATAGACTGTGCGCCGCTCCTATAAAATACAGTGTAGACCGCTTATAACGTATGTCGCGGGAGCCGCAAAAATCCGCACTATAAGCGGTACCGCACTATAACCAAAACATGCGCGAATCCAACCACATCGCAACCTACCTTTCAAGTCATTCTATATTTATCATCGCTGAGACGCACAACACTTAAAAACAATGGCACGGTCTTTATTTAGCTTTTTTTTTTTTTTTTCTCACATCAGCCGGTGCTGCAGGGTCTATTGCAAGAGCTGTCTTACAAACGGCGAGTGCAGCTTTAACTTCCGTTGTGTTTGTGTTTTGAAGGACTGTGGCTGCGTTTTTAGCGTCTATGAACAGATACCGCGGGACGTGATAAGAACGCCATCGGTATTTTTTTTTAACCCCACCTTGTGTTCACGACGCTGAAGGCGGCTGCTTGTCAGCGCAACGTACTGGCGCTGGGAATCGTTTTCGCGTGGCTCGCTTGTTCGGAAAGGGAAAGAGCGGTGGCTTATGTGCGGAACGTACGTTCTAAAGCGTGAACAGCATGAAGCGATTTCTTCGGGGGGAAATGGGCCGTGCACGCTGCAGGCACGGCGGCGCCGGCGCGGATGCAACTTGCGTGGTGTCTGCGGCATGGTAAGAGGCGGCAACATGGCGTCGGCACTGGTCGTGAAGTGGTGCAGGCAGCTCCAGCGACCGCTTCTAACTGCTCGCTGAAACGCCGTACGAGGTGGAAGCGAAGATGTTCACGCAAGCAAAGAGCTGATAATCTGGGCGAAAAGTGGAATATAAACTGCCATCCCCGTTGCTTGTGAAAGCGCCCATCAAAAAATACCGCAGTGGTAAGCCTAAACATCTCTGGCACGGCCAGCCAGCTGCTCGGAGCGCTTTGAATCTCCCGCCATTAGGTGCGCGTTTCCCCATTGGTACAAGTCGTCAGGCTCCTCCCACTGCCATGCGAAGAAGCCACCGCGAGGGCGGAATCGTCGACACGAGTGTGAAAAAAGTGCACACGCAACGCCGACGTGCACGAATCGTGTGCGAAAACGGGTCATGCGGTCCACGAGAAACTTGTCACGCGTGGGCGGGGACCCTTCCTCGTTGCTATCAGATTTTATTGGGTCGCTGTCTTCCTAGGTGCGTCAAGCAAGGACAATTTTATCACATACGCGCGAACCAAAGGGTGCTATTTTTGTCTCGTGTGTTGAAGTTAGAGGAGAGCAAGGGGTGCGCGCGGCGTCAGATGGCTGATTTTATCGTTTCTTTTTTCTTTTGCTACCCCAAAACGATGCCCCAGCTGCGCCGGTCGATCAGCAGTCCCGCCAGAATACCACACTATAAACGGTATTGTGCTTCGGCCACCCGCATTCTAAGCGGCATTGAGTTCTGTGGGAGGCAAACCGGTAGTCACCAAAACCTGTGTTATATCCGGTCCTGCACTATAAGCGGTTACGTTATAAATGGTCTACACTGTGCAAAAAACAAACAAACAAAACGAGAAAAGAGCCTCATCAGTTTCGCAGGCACCCTTGGTCTGTGGCAGGCACAAGAAGCGAGAGGCGCCCGGGCACCCGGTGGGCGATACCCAGCATGCCTCCTCGTTATCGGATGCGCAAGCGATAGCCGGTGCACCACTGGAGCAAATAATAAAAAAATAAAAAGAAGAGCCATTGGCGCAAGAAAAAAATTTGACGTATTTCCGCAGTGTGGTAGCACATGCCAAGCAAGAGAAGTTGGCGAAAAAGAAGCACTTTTTAAACATACCAGCAGCAATGACGTACATACACATTATTGTTGAAGCTGTTTGCAGAGGACGTGTATGTATGTCCATGACTCTGAAAGGGTTAAGCGAATGCACTTGCCGCCTTTGAGAAGTGTCTTTGGTTCCTTCTAAATTGTGAGGGTGCATCTTTATCCGTTGGTATCTTGTGTGCGTAACGTTACAAGCAGTTGCTTGTTACATCCAGTACGACGATGACGAGGACGAAGATGTGGACGTGGACGGGACGGAGGCCTTCGGCTCGGGTGGCGGCAGCGGCGAGTCCTTCGACGAGTATGAGTGGGCGGGTCAGGTGCGCCTGCGTGCCACCGCGCTGCTGGAGGGTGGATTCCGGGCGGCGGGCTGGGCTACGGCGGGCAGCAGCAGCAGCACCTCGGGCCGCAACACCGCCGCCACCGTGGACGACGAGGACTTGGACGTGGACGGGGACGATGCGGACACCTTCGGCCACCCGCAGTATCCTTTCGGGGGCTCCTTTGGGGCAGCGTGCCGTTTCCGAGTCGGCTGCTTTCCAACTTTCGAGGAGCCGTGAAGACAAAGTACAATTTTGTTCGGTTCGAAAGACCTGGCTTTTGGTTGCGCACTCAGCTCTATTGCAGCCACAAGAGGTGTCTTTTTCATTGATAAAGCATAAACAGTACTAGAAAACTTCCAAACTTCCAAAAAAAAAATGCCATTATATTTATTGTGAGTCCGTAGGTAGGAGGCGACCAGACCGTGGCTTCGTTTCGTAGCTCCTTTATTCGGAGGCGAGTCGAAGAGAACCCAAGATGGCGATCAAGCCCAAGAGCTGATGATGATCTCCGAAGAAGCGGGATCATCGATGATGATGAGTATGTGCAAGGAATGAAGAAGTGATCACCTCAAGCCGGTGGTGATGATAGTGAGCAATTGCTGCCTACGGTGGCAGACGAGCTGTAGCCTCAAACAAAGCTCACAATATATATATATATATATACAGTGGAAACTCGTTACAACAGATCTGCTTACAACAGATATTTGGATACAACGTACTGATTTGCAATGCTTGGTTGGTCTTCCTATCTGTGCCATTGATTAAACTCCCTTTACTGCAGATTCTGTTACAACATACATTCGGATATAACAGACCAGTTTGAAAGGTTAACAAGTCCACCTTTGCATCTCTACAGCAGACTTTTCAAGTGCAGGCAACCATTCATTTGTTACGTATGTTTTCAGTTTTGTGTTGCTACTTCACAGTTGTGATCAAATGAAAGCAATTTGAAACAATTAAAAATAATTGTGAATTAGCAGAAGTGAAACTTCTTGCACCCACTTGCAGTATGCATAGGTGTGATGTCCTGGGAATCAAGTAATAGGATTTGGAATTTCAGTGCTATAGTGCAACAGATAAGATCATTATATGAAAATTACCTTCATTAAAACAAAAAAATGTATGCCCTCATACATTATAGATGGCTAAATCTCCAAGCTTAGCAATGAGATCTTTACTTGCATTTCATTTATATTCATGTGAAGACAATGGAAATGCAAGTGTAGGTTGAAGACATGAAAGAGAGAAATAATAGTAAGAATGAATCAAAAGTTTGATAAGGTGCCATACAAGAGCAGCCCAGCAAATGTAACAGACATGCACGTCATTTTGCGACGTGCTTCATAGTGTCACAAGAGGATGAAACTGCTAAAAAGCCCAATTCATCCTGAAGGTTTGTTGGCCTAAAATACCAACCTGTTTAAGTTGTAACTGAATCTTGTGAAGTGACCAGCATACTTTTAGTATTGTGTGATTTGTTTTTAGCAGTTGAAAAGTCCAAACTCTTGTTATAACAGACTTCATCCATGATTCCGTGAAAGTCTGTAGTAACAGTATTTGGATTGTTCATACTTCTTTTATAGCAGACTGAAATCATGATCAGTATCATGGTCTGTTGTAATGAGGTTGTACTGTATATATATATAATATATATATATATATATATTTATATATATATATATAATCAAAGACGCAGTCCTTATTGCCAGTGCTATTCGGCTACTTGAAGCGCCGAATGAGGTGATTGTTATTTTTTTATTACACAGGAATAAATAAATCCAAGCCGAGAAAAAATCCCCCGTGATTGGAAGTGGGAATCAAACCCACGACCTGATACTGAGCTTCGAATATAAGGCGGAGCATGACTTTGAGACTACGGATTTTGGAAAAAATACTTGCCTTATATTCGAATAAATGCAGCAGTTATCAGTGCGTTAAGTGCATGTTGACGGTGGCAGCCGTCAATTGCACCACTGTCAATTGCACCAGCAAGATCCTGTGGTGTCATAGAGCAATCGCAGACAAGTGGCTGGGGGGGTCGCCACTGCCTCATATGTTCTCCTTATCTCCGTTATTTAATTGAACTTTGCTGTAAAACTGGAATCATTATTATCGGGACAAAGCACTCTTTTTTTTAAATGAAATAAACAGGTGGTTTGTTTGTCTTCATGGCTCCTTTAATTAAGCGTGGAGACAGGCTCCTCTCCGGACCGAAACAGTCCTAAAAGGTACTAAACCACCATTATTAACCAGAAGAACGCGTATAAATTGATCTAAGAGAGCGTTTTTTAACAACAACAAAAAAAATTCCCCGGAAATACGAAAAGTAGTAGTCTTGTACTCATGCCGAAGACATAAGCGTTTGAAGCTGTGATGCTGCCCTCCAGGCTACAGAGATTGAACAGCAAGCTTGTTTTTGATTACGAAAACTCCCGCAGTGTTCGAAGTTAACCACTACACGGCACTGGGCATAACAGGAAGTGCCTCATCTGCACCGACTTGGAGACGGAATGTCACTTCCATTGAAGGCAATTGCGACAGAAGAGGGTGGAAAGCGGAATACCTAGTGGCCCTTGTCATGGGCTTTATTGATAGAAATCTGCTTAGGTGTGTATTGGATTCCTATAATAGCAGCCGCTGTAATGAAGTGCTTCTATGCTGAAGGGATGTCCCGAATAAATTTTGATGGTGATGTACTTTAATTGGTGCCAAAGAAAATCGTGAGAGGGCCATTCTGGTGTAAGTATCCGTTGTGGAGGCAGGCAGAACGTAAGGCTTCGCAAAGGCTGTGGCTCAGTGGCTACGGAGTTATGCTGCCAAGTCCAAGGACGCAGATGCGATCCCAGATGTGGTGGCTGCTTTTCAAAGAGAGGCGTAAAACGGAAATGCCCGTGTCTTGATATTTTTTGTCACGTTAAAGCATAGAGTTTCATACTTATATATGCTAGAGGGAAATCTGGTGCCACTGTCTCGGGTAGGCATGTTCCACTTGTCCTTGGAATGGCTCATGAACAGGCTAGAAAGTTGGCTCTGGCTGCAGAAAAGCAGCAATATTACTGCAGAAGATTATTCACATTTGTTTTGTTATAATGAAATTGAGGCTCCAAAAAGATTAATTTGTCGGGGATTATTTAGAAGCTTCATGCACGATGAACAAGAAAAAAATTTTGCCCTTTTTTGTTGATTTTGGCTTCGAGACAAGAAAGAAGCCATGCGGCTAGCCAAGCCAAGGAAAAACAAAATGTGTGAAAGATCCCTAGGTGGTCAAAATAATCCACAGCCCTTCATTACGGCGCACCTCATAGCCCACGTGTAGCGGTGGCATGTCAAACGTCATAATATGAAAATTTTATTGGCTATTTTTGGTACTGTAAGTGCGATTTCTATTAAAGTCGCCATTGGTGGGCTTTTCCAGACACCATTTGAATTTCTTCAGTCAGCAGTGTGTGCTTGAATGAATTTATATTTGTTTTAATGCTTCTGGGAGGCCAATTGGTGTACTGGAAGCATTGTATTTTACAAATGTTTTGCACTTGTGGCTTGCGCTTGTTTTGCACTTGTGGCTTGTGGGTTTAACGCGCCGACGCAACGCAGGCGATGAGGCGCGCCTTAGTGGGGGGCTCCAGATTAATTTTGACCACCCGGGGATCTTTAACGTGCGCCGAAATCTCGTACACACAGCGTTTTTGCTTTTCGCCTCCATCAGAAAAGCGGCCGCCTCAGCCGGGAATCGAATTCGCGTCCTCGTGCTCAGCAGTGCAACACCTTAGCCGCTGAGCCACCGCAGCGGGTGAACAAACATTTATGCAAGGCGGCTTGAGAGCCATAAAAATGATCAAAACCATACTGTTCAGGTTGGTGATCTGTGCGAGAGATTGCCCCATTTTTCTGCCGGCACATACTGCAGAGGATATTTTATGATTGTACTGATCTTATGGCTTACAAATTGTTTAGCTGGTAGAATTCCTAGTATGGACGCACTAATTCGCTGCAGGAAAAAGACAGGTGTAACAGCAAGGAAATAGGCAGGGTTATGTTCAAACAAGTGGGGAACACTCGTAATGCTGCACGTAGCTGTCACAAGGAATTCGTGGCATTCACTTCAGGAACGACGTTACATCACTTTTATTTCTTAACCCCGCATGATTTATCGCTGTTTAGAGTGGCCGCGTGTGTTTCTGCCCATTTTGTGAAGCTGAATGTCCCCTTAACCCTAGTGACTCGTGGAAAGGTTCTCGGAGGCGGATCTCATTCCCTTGGAAAGCAGCGAGCCGTCTGAAGAACGGGACAGGAGGAGACTGCGACAGGCACTGCTCTTGTGAGTTTCTAATAGTGTGCGTTTCATTTCATTTGCGTATGTTTGTTCCTTAAAGGGTCATCTAAGAGAATTTGTCAAGCTCCTGCTCCTGCTTGCACTGCATAGACTGGCTCAAATAAACACTTTTTTCATCATTTATCCAGGCTATAAGGCAGTACTGTTTATTTTATAAAGCCTTAAAGAAGAAAAACTACCATGCGCGGTGTTCAGCGGCCGCACCAACTAGAGAAGTGACGTCCATACAAGGTACTACGTGATTGGACGATGTCCAAGATTAGAATTCAACGAGTTTCGGTTTAAGTTCTGTGAAATAACACGCTTGGCATCCGACGTTATTTTTGCCTGGGCACTCTGGATATCTCAGTAATCGGTATACCGCGCTTCTGCCATGTTGTCGGCTGTGAAATGTGTCGGATAAACCTATCAGCACGGCTTGGGATCGTAACAATCACTAGCCGAGGCAGTGGATAAACGCCCTCCGCGTCCCCGCAGACGCTCAAATGCGATGCGCTTTTCCCCCATCTTTGGAGCTTTCCTGGCTTGTGCCTGTATCGTAAAAGGCGTGTTCGCACCAGGCCAAGGGTCAGCCGATTCCGGACTAAGTCCGCAAGCATTCGGGACTTATGGCAACACCAAACCAACGATAACTCGCCAGCACGTCAGTGTCAGTTTGCACACGTTCTACGAACTCGCTCATAGAGCAATGAACGTTACAGCGCAAAAATGGTGAATTCAGTATAGAAAATATTGCCCAGAAACAAATAAATCAACTTTAAAAAAAGAAGTGCACTATCAGAAATTTGAACTTGCGACTTGCAAAACCATATACCTACTGCTCCAGACCACTCGGCCGTAAGCCAGGGATGTCAGGGGCGAAAATATAAAGTATATAATGTATAGCCAGTCCATATTTTTATTTAGTTTTAGCATTTCAAGCAGCATAGATGACTATTTCTTGTATAACGCTCGTGCAGTGAGCGTCCCCCAAATTCCCACAATATCTTATGGCTAGCGACTCCATTGCTTAGATGAAAAAGTATTCGCAGATGTGTGGTCGTAGTACTGACCACCTGTGCTAGTTCACCCAGTGCAAAAAATGCTTCTTGCACACTTGTTTTATGCTGTACGATAAAATTTTTGTACTTAGTACCTTAGTAGCTATATTGGTTCCTTAGTACCTATAATAACTTCGCTGTCTCTTCTCCCACCTTCAATTGGCCTTACATTTTTCTACTAGTGTACGAGTCAGTAACGCGTCGCATGTGCGCTTGTGTAGAGCGACTTGGACCTAGAGCTTGATACAGTCTACAAACTAACCAACTAAAGGCACATTCTTTCAGGCACCAACGTGTTGTAGCTTAGCTTCAACTGAGCGAACGAATTGCGACAACTAAACGCTGGGCCGAGTGATTTTGTCAGAGGGTCGGCGAGCCGTGCCCTGCAAGCCAAGCCATCTTGTTTGAGCGTCATACAAAATGTCATAGGAAATCGGCTAGGAGGAAGCAGAGGGGAGTACAGCATTTTTTAATAGATTTTTCTACTGAATAAAGTCGCATAGACGCATTGAGAGTGGTTGAAGCATGGCCTAGGGACTACAGTTTGCGCTAGTAATCCCGCAGTGCTTACAGATCACTTCAGGGTCCTTTTAACTCTTTCGTTACGGCGGAAAAACGGCCGATTTTGAGTGCTTCCACAAAACTATTTTTTTCTCCTGAGCTAGTGGACACATTTAGCATTGCTATGCATGTAATTGTAACTTATAGATTGCTCTTGCAAACACATACCAGCAGTTTTGTGAAAGGTACAATTACTTACAGTTTATTCGTCAAGTAATCAGAAATAAATGCATGAAAGAGTACAGTTAAACCTCGATATAACGAAGTCGTACTTGGGGCCGCAAATTTCGTTAAATCGAGAATTTCGTAAAATCGAGGTTTCGATTTTACAGTTCATTTAATCAGTTATTGGGGTTTTAACACTTTGGCCCTCGCCAGGCAACAACTGCTATGTAGTTACCTCTCCAATTAAAGCGAAATTTGTACTAAAACTGGCCGCGAAAATTGTGTGAATTGAGTTTCAACACTTGGGCAATGGAATTCGGATAGCCGACGGTAGTTCATGTGTCATCGTAAAACCGGTGCTTTTTCCGCAACGCCTCATTAAATATGATAGCAGACTAGGTTTCCACTTTTTCTTTTTTCATTTCGGTCACTACTAAATGCCGCTGTTAGTCAATTGAACCCGCGTCCATGTCCCGTGAACTTCACCCCGCCGAGGTGCTCGTTCGAAGTTACGCCTCTTTTCGTCCATTCAGTGGTAGGCTTAGGCGCGGCGGGCCAATAGCGAAAGGCTGCTATGAAACTTTCGAAAGACTTTTTTCATGCACAAGGGCTCCGCAGTATGGGCGCGTGATTCAACCACAACACTCGAGATAAAACCATGATTGCGAGTTGAGCGGAGTACACGCGGACCGCTTCACTGTGTGGAGCAGCGCTTACGTGATCCGGAAAGCGGAAAGCTTACATTAAAAATCTTCCGGCCAAATTCGATTAAGCAATTACTTTTATGCCCACTGAGCCCTTACGAAACTGATTTCTCCGCACCGCAGCTGTAATGAACGCTGGTGAAACGAAGATGACCACGTTCAAAGAGAGCAATTTATTGCCACCAGCACTCGATGTTCAAGCCGTAGTGAAGAAGTCCGTAAGCAGTGCTTGGCGTTTCTTGACCAGGGCGGGCTTTACGTGACGCTCGTATGCTGACAGTGCTAACAAGGTCTTAAACATTCGTGTGCACCTGCGTGCCTCCGCAGAACATCGATGGCATCCATCACACTTCGGTGGCTGTCAGTTTCACCGAGCTTCCTCAGGCTCTTGTTCGGAACACTTTTCTTTCTCTTGGAGTGCTCATGCTGCTTACAAGACTCACCTAACGATGCACGAACAAAATATTAATTTGGTTATCAGCGAGCACAACCTAGCGCAGTAGCACCGTGAGCAATGACGCGTAGAAAAAAAAAAAGCTTGAAGTAGGCTTCGGTAGCCTAAGCATAGAGGGCGCTGGCGTAGGCAACGATGGAGACGTCAAAATAGTGGCCGCACTATTAAACCGTCTATGACCGCTAGCGGTTTGTGCAGCTTCGTTCTTCGCTTTTAATTGTTGTTAACCGTAGATTTCACCGCTTTTCTTTCATTTTAGCCTTCAAGAGTCAATTTGAGTACTGAATTTTTTCAATGTAGGGCCTGAGAGGCAAAATAAAACGTGCCTCGACCGGAATTTCGTTCTTCCTCTCTTGCCGTGACTTCGTTAAATCGAAAGCGCCGCACAAAATTACTTCGTAAAATCGAGACAAAAATACATGCATTTAGCAAAATTTTGTTAGAAAACTTGAAAAAATTCGTTATATCGCGAATTTCGTTAAATCGAGGTTCGTTATATCGAGGTTCAACTGTATACACGCAACGTATATAGGCGGTTGTAATGTGCTTAAAAATTATTCTAGGAATTCTAAGATATGCAACTTGTTCCTACATTTCTTGGCCATGATTATATATCAACGCTGTACTATGATTATATATCCTGATATATATCAACGCTGTACACCAAGTTTTGTATTTTTGTGGGCCCATCAACCTAGCGGAACTGACGGCTGTGCCACTCCTCGAAGCCACTCGAGTGTAAGTCGGTCATGCATCCAAGCACACTTTTTTGTGTTCTGACACAAAATCCTTTTCACTTTAGTGGTTACAAACCGGAAAAAAAATCCAGCGCTCTTGAGAAGTGTCGCGCATTGCTCCGTAGCGGTAATCTGACACGAGTGCCAGGCTATCATGAAGGTGATAACGCGATATGACGCGGCGCATTTGGCAAAATATCCCTACCGTACATTGTCCATACCCTACACATCAATGTGTAAAGCCGCAGTCGTCAGATAGGAAGCTCGTTTTGTTTATAAATACAGCCCAAATACAGCGAACGCTGTTTTCACACAACTCGCCACTACCGCGGGTTCAAATTTCACTCTTGGCGCGGTATCTGCACACGAAATATCAACAAAACATAACAAAATCGAAAAATGAGTTTTCAATAAATACGCCAGATGGCGTTAGCTGTCCGACAGGCGCCGTTTTTAGCTTTCGCGGGACTTCTGAAATCATCGGAACTCTGTGTCCGATGGACGCCATTTTCACACAACTCGCCACTATCGCGGGTTCAAATTTCACTCTTGGCGTGATCTCTGCACACGAAATATCAACAAAACATAACAAAATAAAAAAAACGAGTTGTCAATAAATATGCTAGATGGCATTAGTTGTCCACCAGGTGCCGTTTTTAGCTTTCGTGGGACGTTTGAAATCATCGGAAACCGGCGTCCGATGGCCTATGGCGCCGTACTGAAAGAATTAAGGGCCCGAAGACATTATGTAAGCGGGGGGGGGGGGGGGGGGGGGGCATAGAAAAATTTATGTTGGAATAACAACGTTCCATGAGGGTAGTAAGTTATACATCAATAAGTGCAAGAGGAGTGTGGCGGTGAATAAAGGAAATAACAGTGGCGGACGTACTGATACATCAGTGAACAAAACTAACAAAAACCAGAAAAAAAATAAAAGGAAACCAAGACCGATTGCACAGGTTTAAAGTAGTAAATAAAACACATGGATCACTATTTGTATCAGTAGTTGTTAACTCTGCAGCGGACTCCGGAATGACCTGTTTACCGTCAGATGGTGCCACAATACTGCTCAGGCCCGCTTTCTGCCCTCGCTTTGTTTCTGACCGTATTTGCACGTGGCTTGTTTTTGTTCCGTTGGTGGGTAGTAATCGTTTCGTGAAGCATGTAGTGTGTTTGACAAAGAGGGTCATGTAAGACAATGTCGCTGACGTCAACCGGCCATTGTCGTCTGAGGCAACCCCAAAATGCCGCACTGCTGTGCAGCTATAACAAGCATAGTGCGCGCAGTACCAACAGCAGTATGCGCTGGTACTTCTGTGTTTACCTGTACTTTGTTCCTTCCATTGTTTACCCCACCATTCTTGCTGCTATAAAATGAATATGCATTACACTTAAGTGAAAATAGCTCATTGTGCAAGCTTATAAACCCTGCCCCTCATAACTTGCGTTTGCTTCTGCCGGCCTCAGCCAGTCACACAGGTGCCCACTTTACATCATAGGTTCTAGTGCGGGAAATGAGGTAGTTGGTCGTATGCCTAATCTCTGTTTCTATCATTATACAGCTTATTTAACTCTTTCGTTACGGCGGAAAAACGGCCGATTTTAGGTGCTTCCACAAAACGTTTTTTTTTCTCTTGAGCTACTGGACACACCTAGTCTTGCTATGCATGAAATTGTAGCTTATAGATTGCTCTTCCAAACACAAAGCAGCAGTTTTGTTAAAGGTACAATTACTTACAGTTCATTTGTCAAGTAATCAGAAAAAAGCCCTCAAGAAAAGTATACGAAAAACACGAATCGGCACTTTTACCGAGACTAAAAATTATTTCTGGTATTTTAAGATATACAAATTGTTCCTACGTTCCTTGGCTATGATTCAATATATAAATCAACAGTGTACACCAAGTTTTGGATTTTTGAGGGCCTCTCAACCTAGCGCAACTGACGGCTGTGCCACTCTGCGAGGGCACTCAAGGGTGAGTGAGTCTTTGTAAAATGTGCATCCAAGTACCGTACTTACCGGATTCTAACGCGCACTTTTTTTTCCGGAAAAATAGGTCGAACAATCACATGCGCGTTAAAATCGGATACGAAACCGAAACTGAAACAGCGAAAACTTCGTCCCACCCATCGCCATCACCATGTCAAGATGGCGCTGAAGCTTTTAGCAACGATTTTTCGCACGAAGGAAGCATAGGCGCCTAGGCTTTTCTATCGGCGTTCACACAAATAGTCAAATCGTTCCACTTGCGCGCTTGATAACAGCAATGGCAGCAGCGGCTCTCACTTATTCAAAACGAGCGGTCGGCTGAAGCGTGCGCCTCTGGAGAAGCTCGCGGGATGGGCGTGTGAGGTGTGGGCCACGATCCCATCGACCATGGTTGAACGTTCGTTCAAAAGTGTGTTATCGCGAACGTGCTTGACGGCACCGGGGACGAGATGTTGTGGTCAGCGGAGAGGGACGAGGAGTGAGATGAGTGAGATTACATCGGGAAATAAATCACCCGTTTCTCTCGCATTCGTTTTTCTTGCTCACACAGTTCCGTGCGCGTTACAATCGGAGGTGCTAGTTTTTTCGGTTTTTTGTCAGGAAAATCTGGTGCACGTTAGAATCAGGTAATTACGATATACTCTTTTGTGTCCTCGCACAAAATCCTCATCAGTTCGGTGGTAAAAAACAAGAAAAAAATATCGAGCGCTCTCGACAAGCGTCGCACCTGAACCCTGCAGCGCTAATCTGACACGAGCGCAAGGTTATCTTGAAGGTGATAGCGCGATACGGCGCGGTGCATTTGGCAAAATATCCCGGCCGTACGTTCTCGAGACTTTAAACACAAAATCAAAACCGCAGTCATCAGATAAGAAGCACGTTTTGTTTATAAATACAGCCCGGAGTCGCAACGAAATTACCGGCCAGCGCTTGTTGAGGTGCAAGGCACGTGAACCGGAGCTTCGTCGTCCTAACTGAAATCTGAAGATCCCACATCATTGCTTGATCCCTCACTGCTGCTGGAATCAGAAAAATCGACAGCAGGAGCAGCCGAAGTGCTTGCTGCAGCAGTCCGACTGTGCGGAGCGCGGCGCAAACCAGACGTCATTTTTCCTCCTCCTCCCCTCCCCCTTCGGTTCAAATTTCTCTTGCTACGCCGCCACCATACAAGAGACATAAACAAATGAAACCGAAATTGAAAGAGAAGTCGCCAATGAACACACCAGATGGCGATAGTTGTCTGTGGAGCGCGGGTTTCAGATCTTGCGGGAGATTTAAAATCATCGGACGCCGGCTTCCGATTGCCTATGGCGCCGTCGTGAAAGAGTTAAGGAAGTTTGTATTAAAAGTGGTGTCAGTGTTGTTCTAACGAATCAGTCTTTCGAATGAACCAAACTTGCATTTTGTCGCCGTGGCCACTTTAAGGATCTACCAATGGATCTTACATTAATTTTTTTCCCTCCTGTCTCAAGACGGTTTCATGAGCTGTTTTGTAGGAGCCTACATGGTAGCATAATAATTTGTCAAGTGTTTTTTACTGATTTCGTGCTTAGTGTTGTACAAGTTTAACAAAAACTAATGTTATACCCCGGCTGCACCAGTGTCCAAATGTCATTTGAACCAAATGTCATTTGACTCACATGCGAAGTTGTGCTGCTCCGCTGGGTTTTGAAATGCCCTTCGGCTCAAATGACATTCGAGCCAAATGAGCACCGAGGGAGACATTTGGGAATTCAAATGCCATTTCTAGCACTCTTGCGCACAGCGTTCCAAGTCAGCATAAGCAAATACATTACTGGCGTACTTATAACAAGCAAGATATTCTTAATTGTGGGACTTCGTTAACTTCTCGTCCACTTAAATCGTGATGTCAAGATGTAATAATTCCGTACTCTCAGCACCAGTGCGAGCATGTGACAAACCAATGTGGCCAGGCAGCACAAAGCAGCACAAAAAACCGCGATTGCGATTCAGAATTAAGCGAAAACCGTGTCAAAGCTTATGATATTTATAGTTTGATATCATTTGATAATGCCAAAGATTGCTGCTAAATTTGACTGTTGCATTATTGTGTAAAAACAGAACTTGACAGCAGCAGCGTCCCGCAGCACGGCGAGCTATTGTTAAAGCTTTCAAATGCCATCGAAATCGTAGTGGAGCACGGTGAATTCCGAAAGGCACCATGCAATTTCCACCAGCGGGCAAGGAACCATCTTGAGCGCCCATTTCAAACACCAAGGTTTAATGAGCTGTAAAATTAGTTCCAAATGATGCATCAAAAAACTGCTTCGTTCATTGCATTCACCAGGGTTCACAGTTTTGGAAAATATAAAGATTACAGTTTTGTGAGTAACACTGTTTTGTCTATTGGTCGATCAAAAGTGGCTAATTATCTCTAATTACTTTCGGAACTAATTGACCGACTAAAAAAATAATGGCATATCTGAAATCAGTGGAGAAAAAGCAGCAAGACTGACAAGTTTCACAGAGTTTACTTGAAAATTAAGAGAAGTTATATTTCAAGACCAGTGCCCTTCCTTAAAATTTGTGTTCTGTTTTCGTTCTAGCAGTGGCATGCCTTGTACTCGGGAACATAAAAACTTTTTTTGTTGTTTTTATCTTTTTTGCCGCCTTCCGGTATTTTCTCTCCAATTCTTGATAGAATAAATAAAATCGCATCATTTTTGTTCATTTGTTCATTTGTTGTGCTCTTGCAGGGCCCAGGACAGCGTGGGCCGATCTAGTTTATCACCTCGACGAGACGGGGACATCATGTCGGCGGAAAAGCCAGAGTCTCCGAGTAAGCCGCTTAGAGCTCCCTTTGATGTGTCCTTTTTATTAATGTCTTACACCACAAAGCCCCAAAATAAGGAGAAGAAAGTTCATGTGGAACCCATGTCCACGTCGTGTTTGTTGGTTTTTACCGTTTAAGGCTGTAGCTTTTCCCAAGGGGCTGTTGCTTCAACATTCAAATCTGCCAGTCTCGTGTGCAGCTTGACACATGCTTGAAGGGCACACTGCCTCTCGTGCAAAGTGTAACGTATGTGCCTTTCTCACAAGTGCCCGGGAGGGGAGAAAGGGGCATGGCGGAGTGAAGGGGCGATTGTGAAGAGGGAAAGGGCGCTTTCCGTGCCCTATCGTCGTCGTGCACGTACGTCAAGTCACTGTTGTGATGGCTTCGTGAATTTTTAACAGCGATGCTGTTTAAAGGGGCCATGCAGACAGAATTCAAGTTTGGTTGATTCGAAAGATTGCCTCGTTAGAATACTGCTGACATTACACTTAATGCAAACTTCTCTCAAATAGGCTATATAATTGGGAAAAAAGAGATAGCCATGCGAACCGCTAGCTCATTTCCCGCACTAGAACTTATGACGTATTATGGGCAGCTGTGCGATTGGTTGAGGCCGGCAATAGCAAACGCAAGTTAGGCAGGGCTTATAAGCTTGCAGAACGAGCTATTTGCACTTAAATTTAATGCATATTCATTTTGTAGCAGTGAGAATCGTTGGGTAAACAATGGAAGTTATGCAAGTAAACGTAAACATAGAAGCCATGGAAGTTATGAAATTAAACATAAACATAGAAGCCCCTGTGCATACTACTGTTGCTACTACGCGCACTATGCTTGTTATAGCTGCACAGCAGTCGGATGCTTTGCGGTTTTCTCAGACGACACTGGCTGCTTGGCATAAGCTGCATTGTCTTACGTGACCCTGTTTGTCGAGCATACCCAATGCTTGACGAAACGATTACTACCTACCCTAGTAACAAAAACAAGCCAGATGCAAATATAATGAGAAACGAGGCAAAGGCGGTTAGGAGTCTGGCTCAGTAGGGTGGCACCATCTAGGAGGACTGACGGTAAACAAGGCATTCAGCAGACCGCTGCAGACTAAACAGCTCTTAAACCTTCGCGTGGAAGACCTGTCCTGGTTACATCATCGCAGACGTCACCAAACACAATTTGGCGGGAGAAACAAAATTTTAACTTGCATTAATTAATTGCTCAGTGAATAAACCATCGTCTGCTTCCGGACAAGCACGGGGGGCACTATAAAACGCCAAATCTTTTGAATAAAAACAAACTTGTATTTTGTCTGCATGGCACCTTTAAAGCTGGTGCTCAGCCGGCGAACGTGCGCAAAAAAAAACTCTCTGAGCGATAATGTCAACACGGGCGCTAGCGCCGCTGGACCTTTGACAACACTCTGCCCAGCATCAGTGTCATGAGAATCTCGTGTGCTGTTCTCTTCACCAGTTCACATGCGTTTGCGCCTCAAGTGAGAAGCACAGAAAAGGTCGCGCTACAGACGCCGAGATCGTTGCCACCGGTTCTAGCGCGTGCCAACGTGGCCCACTTTGGGAGAGATGTGAAAGCTTGCAGACAAAATGACCCGGGCCAGCCAGTCATGGAGGACACTCAGCGGCAAGTTCAGAAATCTGTGTGAGGTGCAACAGCCGGGTCTCTGGGACAGAAGAAGAGCGTCACTCCTGAAGAAGAGAAAGTGCTGGGTGACAGCCACCGTGCCACTACTCAAGAACAGATGCGACGACTTCGGTCCAATCCCGAATATCGCGCTGGTGAAGCGGCAGGGAAACGTCAGTGAGTTGCAGAAGATCTGGAGTTGTGAGCTGCCGTACATTGCAAATACTTTAATGGCCAGGTGTTCATTGCTCTTCGAGGGGCTGACGACGAGACCATGCAGAAAACTTGACCGAGTCTCCAACCATAATCACGCATGAACTTAGCTGAACCCATAATAAGCTTGGTGGGGTCACCAGCTTTGCTGTTTTCCCAGTTTTCGTACCACTAGTGTAAAGCTGCCCCCATTTTTAACAGTGTAGCTGTCGTTGCTGGCCGTAGTGTGTGCGGCATCATCAGAAAACCCTGGGTCATAGTTACTTCCACTGCTTGTTGCGCACGTGAGCAAGTGCCTTACGAGGAGCACCCGGAGTCGTCCAGGCTTGCGCATAGCGCTCGCAGAAAAATACCAAGAAAAGAGTTTAGTGCGTCCACGCCTCAGGGGGGAGCACAAAACAGTTCGTGCTACAGGCGCACAGTTCGCGAAGCCGGTTGCCGCCAGTTCTAATGCATGCTAAACACGTTCCATTTTGGGAGAAATGTGAAATCCTGCGGTCAAAATGATCCAGGCCCGCCGCTCGTGCATGAGTATGACGACGATATAGATGGATATGGCGATGACGTCTACTACCAGAGTGAAAAGCAATGATGAAATGCGTAAATAAACAATTTCAAATCTGATGCAATGCATGGTGGTGTGTCCTTCAGTGCTTACATAGAAAGAAATCCTCCAGCTTCGCTATGGTTCAAGACTTGGCCGACTTAGTGCGAGCTTCGCCAATTTTTTCTTCTCCTAACTCTACCCTGTCGAAGTAAGCAGCAGTTAACAGAACAACATGTTGAAGTCTGCTGGCATTGCGCGATGAAAGTTGCAATAATTTTGACGAATGATCAATTTTTTTTTCTCTTGCATGGCCGGTGGCAGCGGAAGGACGCGTGCCAGATGGGTGAGTGATGTTCAACTTCGTGGCATGATGTACTCCGGAACAGAGGGGTTGGTGTGTGAGATATGGGGGAACCTTGAAATTAATGTTGTGAGCACATGAAGTGAAACAAACAAAAAAAAAAAGGTTAAAAGATGAAGGTGGCGAGGGATTCGTTTTAAAGGGACAGGCAACCGCTTTTTGTTGAGTGCATATCCTCTGGCCCATGTGAAAGCCAGCGTCTTATATAGTGGTAACAACGAGGAATTTCTAAATAAACTGAAAAAGTTTTATATCGTGCCACATGTGCACGAAAAATGACATTAAGTGCTTCTTTTAAAACAGCTTCCTTTAATTGTTAAGTAAACTCTGTGAAACTTGTCCGCCTTACTGCATTTTTTCCACTGATTTGAAATATGCCATTATTTCTTTAGTAAGTGAATTAGTTACCAGAATAATTAGAGGTAATTAGTAGGGGTGTGCGAATATCAATTTTTTAATTTCGAAGCGAATTCGAATAATAAAAACAAAGTTCGAATCGAATCGAATATTTTTCGAATATTTTTCGAATACGAATACTTATGGTTTTTTGTAAAATTAATGTTTTCACCATCTAGAGACACAAAAACTGCAGCTTTATTGCACAACAAATCGCACAAAGTAAAATTAGGAATTACACAATACCATTGCACTCAACAGATTAAGGTCTGCACTCACTTAAATGTTAACATGGAGAAAGGTTAACTGCTCGACATGTTCGGGGAGCAGTGACAACCTCCTGCTCGTCACCACTTTACCAGATATCGAAAACAGCCGCTCACTTGAGACACTAGTAGCTGGCATGCCCGAGCCCGTGCACATGGCCGCGCGCTGATACAGTAAAATCTTGATTATACTAATCTCGCGGGACTGCGAAAAATATTCGTATCATCCGAAATTCGTATGAACCAACACAGACCAAAAAATTTAGCGCTGAAAAAAGTTTTCGTTTATTTTTTTTCCTACTTTTGCGTGAAGAAATTCGTGATTTTTCTGCATTTTTTAACCCCCGTGTCGCAAAGCAGTCCTTTCTGGAGCACGTAAAGCTTCGCGCTCGTCTCCTCACTCGGTGTGCCCAAGCTCGCTACACGCCGCAACAGCCAAGCGTGAACCGCATGGTGCGGTTTTGCACGCGATTCGCTCGCCTCGGCTCTGCGAGCGCTGTATTTTCACGCCCACATCGACGATTTCGCGCCCGCGGTAGCGCCTACCTCGGTCAGCAAATGACGCAGTACGCGCGCGGCAGAATGGAGGATCCTGACTACTTGCGATGAGATCGAGACAGCCGGCTTGGCTCCGCCGGAGATGGTTAGGCTTAGCACCCCGGCAGATATTTCATGGGCGCTTTCACTAGCGCCGTGGATGATGTTTTATAGTACCGTTATCGCATGAATTATCAGCTCCTTTACCGCACAAGCAACTTCGTGTCTCCCTTGAGCCGCATTTTAAAGAGCGGTTAGAAGCGGTCGCTCGAGCGCCCGCGCCAAATCGCGGCTGGAGCCGACGCCATGTTGACGTCGCCGGCCGCGCCGCGCGCAGCGTGGGGGTGGTTTCGCGGCCGTGTCAGCGCGTTGGGCGTGCGCAGAGCGTTTTCGCGAGCAGAAAACAACAGCCCGACCGTTTCTGGAGAAAGAGTGACAAACAGGGGAGCGAGAGCCGTCACTTGCTCGTTCAGCAGTCGGGTGCCTCGCCGGCTCGTTCGTACCTTCCGCCGGGCCGCGCAGGTCCGTTCGTAACAGCCGAAATTTTTCCCATTGCAAACGATGCAATTTCGCCGGGACTTTTCGGAAATTCGTATCATCCCGAAATTCGCACCCCCAGAATCGTATCAACGAGAGTCCACTGTAAATAAACACCGATACAGACACGCTCTGAATTTTTTTTTTTTTAGTTTTGGGTGGTTCGAATATTTCGAACAATAAAAGTGTCGTTCGAATCGAATCGAATACCAAAAAATTCGAATCGAATATTCGAAGTTTCGAATATTCGCACACCCCTAGTAATTAGTCATTTTTAGAGGAACAATAGACAAAATAGTGTTGGCCATGAAAGTGTAATCTTTATATTTTCCAATACTACGAACCCTGGTGAGTGCAATAAGAGAATCGTTTTTTTTTTAACTAATTTTACAGCTCATTAAACTTTGGTGTTTGAAATGGGCATTCGAAATGGTTCCTTGCCACTGGTGGCACCAAGGTTTAATGAGCTATAAAATTAGTTCCAAGCGATGCATGAAAAAACTGATTCTCTTATTGCACTCACCAGGGTTCGTAGTGTTGGAAAGTATAGGGATTACAGTCCCGTGACTAGCACTGTTTTGTCTGTTGTTCCTCCAAAAATGACTAATTACCTCTAATTATTCTGGTAACTGATTCACTTACTAAAGAAATAATGGTATATTTGAAATCAGTGGGAAAAAAGCAGCAAGACTGTCAAGTTTCACTAAGTTCACTTGACAATTAAAGGAAGCTGTTTTAAGAGCAATGTCCCCCCTTAAGGCCTTAAGAAACCGAATGACATTATTTGGGCAGTCCGTGCTTTAAATTAAATCAAAGGCTTTTAATGTGTTGGGCATGATGGTGATAATCACCATAAAAAGAAGTGCACCCACATTTTAGAATTCTTTAACATGGAGAAAAACGTCTTAGAAGAGTTAAAAATGTTTTTGTGAAAGAAAGCGAGTGTTTTCTAAACAAATGGTGTAAGCCGTTTATAAAAGTGGCTTCAGCAGCTGCCGCCGCCTGCGAGCGGTTGTCAAATCTGAAATATTCAAAACTACAAGTCACATGACGTTGTGCCTTTTGCCGCTGTTTTAGTGAACTTTGCCTTCTTCAGAACTGGCGACAAAGAGGGCACAGAAAATCGTTTTATTTCGAAGTTCAGCTATGTTTCCACGTCAGTACCCTGGTGCTGAGAGTTTTGTTGGTCCTATTTCGTGCTCATCGCGTTCGAGAGTTGCCACATTTAAGGGGGACATGAAGACATAACATAAGTTTGGTTCATTCAGAAGATTACCTCGTTAGAATCAAACTGACACCACTTTTTACGTAAACTTCGCTCAAGTAAGCTACATAATTGGGAAAAAAGGGAATGGCCATGCAACCCACTAGCTCATTTCCCGCAACAGAACCTATGATGTCATACCAGCCAGCTCTGCGATTGGCGGAGGCCGGCAAAAGCAAACGCAAATTAGGCAGAGCTTATAAGCTTGCCGAGCGAGCTATGTGCTCTTAAGTTTAGGGCACATGCTTTTTAAGGCAGCAAGAATGGCAGGACAAGTTACTAAAGCACACGTAAACATGTACCGATGCGTACTGCTGTTGGTACTGTGCGCACTATGCTTGGTTTAGCTGCACAGCACTGCGGGGCTTTGGGGTAGTTTTAGACGACACTGGCTGATTGACGCAAGCAACGGTGTCTTAAGTGACCATATTTGTCGAGCGAGCACTCTGTTTTACGAAACGATTATTTTCTCCCAGGACAAAAAAAAAAAAAAAAAGAAGAAAAAAAAAAGCCAGGTTTAAATATGGTCAAAAACAAACCAAAGGCAGAAAACAGCTCACTGCGGTATGGTGGCGCCATCTAGGTTCACGAATGGTAATCTAGGCGTCGCAATCGGCTGCACAGCGGTCGGTTCCTGCGATATCATTGCAGACCACGAAAACACACGATTTAGTGGGAAAATCAAAATTTTAACTTAAATTGATTAATTTCTGTGTGAATAAAGCATCGTTTGCATCAGGGCAAGCGCTGGGGGCACTATAAAACATGAAATCTTTTGAATAAAACAAACTTGCATTTTGTCTGCATGGCCCCCTTAAAGGAGCACTGACACGAAATTTCTCGCTTTCAGTTTTTATGCTGTAAAGAATACCTATTGGCCCAGTAATTACGAAAATCGAACCGAAAGCCATCAGCCTCCAACACAGAATTAATTATAGCATGTTTATTGCAACCAATTTCAAATTTGGTCGCCGCGCGGGAAAATGGTTGTTCGAAGGCCAGCCTGCAAGCGGGCCAGCCTTACGTCATGGTCTCACCCGTGACGTCAGGGACGTTTTTCTTTCCTCCATGCGTTCGCCGCATCGTCTGCTACGATTTCACATGGTCCGCGACTCGCCCGCGCAGTCGACATGTAGTCCGAATCGTCAGACTCGGATGAGTCACTGCCACCCGACAGACAGAACAACTTTATTTGGCCAGGCGATTAGGCCGGCGATGTCTTCGCCGTCGTCCATTTTTTAATATCACTGCGGCTCGAACCGGCGCAGACCGTGATAGCAACAGCTTGTCGCCACTCTTCTAATCAATCTGATCACGAAAAAGAAGCTCCACATGCGAGAAAGTAGATGTTAGTCTGTTGAAAATTGTGCTAGGAGTTGTTATCAGCGCTGAATTTAAAAGTGGCGTTCAGATATTTGCCGCGATGGTAAGCCTATACTGACCGGCAGCGGAGGTTCGGCGCTCCGACCCAGCACTGCGGGCACCACGGTGCGGCGAGCGGCCGAAAGATGGCGCCACCTGCGCGCTAGAATCGAAACAGGTCGCGACAGATGTCTTGGTCACCGATCGCTGTAACGGAAATTATTGCCAAAATAAAGCTTCATATGCGAAAAAGGGGATGATAGTGTGGTGAAAAGTTGTGTAAGGGATGGTCATTCGCAGTTGTACAGATACCAGCGATCAAATAGTCGCCACGATACTAAGTTCCCAACACCCAAGGTGACCCGTGCAACCCCGAGCCTGCTGGCTTGGGCGACAGTTCTTGCGGCCGCCGGCGCGCACAAACTCAGTCCACGTTTAGCGCTGCATGTCGTCGCGTGGAAAATAATGCATCTTGGCGTCGTTGTCGATTTGCTCGGGCAGGCTTCCACGAGCAGTACTTCGCATACCGCGAGCTTGCCATAGCACAACTTGGGCGAGCTCAGCGACGCGCACCGCCGCGTCACCGCGGTGTTTGTCGACATCGCGCAGTTTTCGGCACCAGTGCCGAACACCATGCGCCGGCAACGAACTGAAGAGCAAAGATGTCGAACACGCAACGTTTACAAGTATTGCTCACACAGCTACGCCCACGTCTCCTGCCCAAATGAATACCACCGACAACAGCAGCGCAGGATATCGTTTCCGGTTCTGAAAATGACTATATGACGTCACTCTGAACCGGCCAGACACGCAGGCCAATGTTTCGTCACGCCGAAAGCGATTGCGCTAGTGCTGCCGATTTGTGGAAGCTCGCGGCCTGGACAATCAAAATCGATTTTAGATGTGATTCCGGCCTCGGATCGCTGCAAAAATTTCTGTGAGGCATCTGTACAAACTACTGAAGCCAATTATATCATTTTTTAGGTATCAAAATTTGGTGTCAGTACTCCTTTAAGTCGTTCGTGAAGCCGAATGCATTGTGCAGAACTCCTTAAACCAAGAATGGCATTGGATTTTTGCGTGTTGCAGCCAATTGATGGCATTAAAACTTAAGGCATTAAGCACTTAATTTCATTTTTCGTGTACGTGTGGCACAGGTATAGGCTTGGCCGAGAAAAGACCACTTAGTGTTCACGGAGCACTGGAATCGAATAACTTCAGTGTATTTCTCGTTCCTTTGTGCAGTGATGCAGCGGCTGAAAGCACAACCAGCGAGGATATGCCGAAGGGCGCACTCTCTCACGTCGTCACATCACTGCAGGAACGGCTGCGGCAGCTAGAGGAGCGGCACTCGGACTCCACCAAGTGCCTCATCTGCATGGTACGTGCACCAGCGATGGCTGTGATGATGTTGGTTCAAACACTGGCTGAAAATCACGGTCAAAACATGCTAGACAATTGGATGGGCCAAAACAAAGTCTCAATGTATCCCACGATTGACGGTTAAAGGCGGGCCGTGCACACAAAATAAAAGTTTGTTTTATTCGAATGATTTGGTGCTTTATAGTGCCCCCAGCACTTGTCCGGCAGCAAGCAATGCTTTATTAACTGAGAAATTAATCAAATTAAGTTAAAATTTTGATTCTCCCACGAAATCGCGTGTTCCGTGGTGTCTGCAATAGTGCAGCAAGGACAGGTCTTCAAGCAAACGTTAGTATGCCATTAAGTCTACAGCGGAATCCGGAATGTCCTGTTTACCGTTGGTCCTCCTAGATTGTGCCACAATACTGCTCAGGTTCGCTGTCCACCTTCGCTTTGTTTCTGACCGTGTTTGCACGTGGCTTGTTTTTGTTATGGTAGGTAGTAATCCTTTCGTGAAACACTGGGCATCCTCAGCAATCAGGGTCACGTAAGGGAATGTCGCCTATGCCAATCGGCCAGTGTCGTGTGAGACAACCTAAAGTGCCAGACTACTGTGCAGCTACAACAAGCATAGTGGGTGCAGTTTGAAAACACAATGGTTATAATAAAGATACTGTGCGCGTTTGGTTTAAAATTTTATCGCAAAAGACTTTAGTGGCGTATACCACACGTTGAAACAGCGCTTGGGGCGGGTACATTTTCTTTGCAGTTAGCATTTGAAACACCTTAAGGCAAAACAGTTTTGCTGATAGGGCCCTAGAACTTATTAAACGGAAATTTTTAGATCTACGAGCTGTATATGTGTCCTCCCAAAAATAATGCTGGCAGCCATGACATACAGGGTGTTGCGACGATAATTGGAACACTTTAAAATTTTTTCCTGTGCGACCCGCCGCTCTGTTCGCGGTCAAACTTGCCACGAAGGTCGCATTTTGTGGTCTATTTTGTTTGATACCGGGAACAACGATGGTACTTACCTGTGTATTCTGAAAATAAATAAAAACGATTTTTGCCTATGGGAAAATGGCAGCTGATTTGGACGTGCGAGCCAGCGCAAGTTGATGTTGGAACGACAAAACCACCCGGGGTATGCAGAGCGAAATGCACGTTTGGGATTCACGGTAGGAAGGAGCCAAATGGTGCAGCAGACGATCAGAAAATGTACCTAGGAATGAGCTAGCAGACGATCAGAAAACCCGGTTTTCGGGCTTGCACGTCCAAATAAGCCGCCGTCGTTGTTTGCGGTGTCAAACAAAATGGACCACTAAATGCGACCTCCGTGTGAAGTTTGAGCGCGAACAGTGCGGCGTTTCGCTCAGGAAAAAATTTTTAAAGTGTACAGTGTTAAAGTAAAGTAACACCCTGTGCAGCAGCACGGCAATATACTTTTGTCTGTATGCGAGATGAAAAGCGGTATTTAAAAACTTGTCCCCAGCTAAAAAAAAATATTGTGAATTGCAGGATTTCTTATTCCTTTATGTGTTGTTTTACATACTAGAAGCAGCCAGCTGTATGTGTTATGTGCTAAGCGCGAGGTCGCGGGTTCGATTCCCGGCCGCGGTGGCCGCTTTTCTGATGGAGGCGAAAAGCAAAAACGCCCGTGTGTATAAGATTTCGGCGCACGTTAAAGATCCCCAGGTGGTCAAAATTAATCCGGATCCCTCCACTACGGCGTGCCTCATCGCCTGCGTTGCGTCGGCACGTTAAACACCACAATCGATCAATCAGTGTATGTATTATGGCCTCGTAGACATACTTTATTTTGCACGAAGGCGCCATCTGTTGTGATGGACGAAGGTAGAATGCTGGCCAGTTAGTCTCCCCAATGCGTCCTCCCTTTTTTTTTTTGAGATGCTGCGGGTGTTTTTGGAAACTGAGGCTGCGTTCCAATTCGTGGACGGCTTGGTAGACAGCTTACAAAGTAGTCTAACTAGACGTCTAAAGGGATAAAATTGGAACAATGCCGCGGTCCCACACCAACACAGACGACAGCCTCGTAGCAGACATGTTGAGTAACGCAAGCCGCAAATTTCGTAAATAAGATTACCATTATTATTGAAAACATTAAATGATTTAAAAAACTAAACAAAAGCATTCTCACAACTAGTAAATTATACTAAAGATTTTAATAAAACAACAAGTTAATTTGTCACATTATTAGTGTACAAAAAGGTGGCGCCAGCGTCACTTGGTAGTTTAGACAGGAAGGTCGCCTGCATTTTTGCTGACTAGGATGCTGTCTCCTCGAAGCAGTCTTCGTTGACTGCTTCGTTCGAATTGGAACGAGGCTTAACATGGCAGACTGCTCGCGAAAACGGCTACGAAGCCGTCTAAAGGGGAAATTGGAACGCACCCTGAGAACGAATGTTTTGGCAGGAGAAACGCCCCTGACTCAATCAGAATTGTCAAACAACATACAACACAAGTGGGAAGCCCCTTCACTGGGTCTGTTTACTGGACAGTTCCATTGATTCTTGGCATGGAGTTTCAGCTAGCCACACTGAGAGCAACCCAGCGGCGACGTGGCGGTGGGTGGCATATCTTAAAATTTCCAAAAGAATGCTTAAAAATACACTTAAAACTTGTGTTAAACGGTTTCCAATAAGTGAATAAACATTTCAGCAGTTTCAGTAGCTGCAAGGTTTGCAGGTCACGTGACTAGAACACTTAATAAGGCAGTGTCATGTTTGTGCACTACAAACTGCCACCTTTCATATTTCAGAAAGTTTAATGCCAAATTAAGACCATTTCGGCCAATTTTTTTATGAATTGCGTGTGGTTACCCCACTATATAAAATGCTGCCTTTCATATGATCTAGAGAACATATACCTGACAGAAATCGGCTGTCTGTCCCTTTAACTAGATGCACACACGGGCGTGTCGATGAGTTATCGCTTTGAGTTAATGAGTTGCAGGGCCCATTCTAAAGTAAGATGGCAAGTTGGGCTAGTTGGTGTAGATTAAGATTCATGGTGAAACAACAGCGCAAGGAACACAGGGACAAAAAGGGAGATTGGACGACGCACAGCGCTGACGTCGTCCACTCCATTCTATTAGTGGCTAGGGTGATGTACTGATTAGAGTGGGACGCAAAAGTTGCGCACTGCTGATTGATTGATTATGAGGTTTGACGCGCCGACGCAACGCAGGCGATGAGGCGCGCCGAAGTGGAGGGCTCCGGATTAACTTTGACCACCTGGGGATCTTTAACGTGCACCGAAATATCGTACGCACGGCCGTTTTTGCTTTTCGTCTCCGCCGGAAAAGCGGCCGCCACGGCCGGGAATTGAACCACGTCCTTGGGCTGAGCAGCGCAACGCCATAACCACCGAGCCACTGCGGCGGGTGGTTGTGCGCTGCCCTGGTTTCAGTTGCTCACAGGCTTTGAACTTTTTCAGGAGCCCTACACGAAGCCGGTGGTGTCTGTCTGCTGTTGGCACGTACACTGTCAAGACTGCTGGCTGAAGACCCTGGTGAGCTGATGCATAGCCAAAAACTATGACAATACCCTACTCTGTTTCGACTAAGTCGAGTGAAAGCTTTGTTAGGCGCGCCACAAGAAATGGCTAGAGCATCGCCACTGCCGCAAGGAACAACTGCTTCAAAAATGTTTGATCTGAACTCTTTCAGACACTATGTACACAACAATGTACATTTCAATCCTGCATTTTTTTTTTTACAAAAAGAAATACCAAAGCTGAAAGTTTTTGCTAGTTTAGCATAATTTTGTATCCTTCATCTAACAATGAAGATTTTAGGGCCATCTGGCCGCTAGTAAGATTACTAAAGCCATAAACAAACAAAATGACGATGGACAGGTGAGCTTTTTTAACACTGTCTTCTCGTTTTTCTCAAAAGACTCGCGGCCCTGAAAAAATATAGAAACAATGCGTCTTACACAAATATATCCGTATGTGTAAATATTTAGCGCTACTTGACGCTCCTGACCTCTGTGACGCTATGTACACAATTCTGTACATAACTAAGAAAAAAACCTAATATTCTGTTGGGGTCAGTAACGTGCCAGTTCATCTTATCTGGGTGTGCAGCATAGAAACAACAAAAAAATTTGTAGGGGAAATAGCAAGCGGCATCTGAAAGGGTAATGTGGGCAAACAAAATTTTGAGTGTTTGCCCTCTTTTCTGTCGAAGTTCTTCGAGTATCATTGCAGTGATGGAGCATTGGAATGCAAGCAGGGGTGAGACAGCTGCGCTTATTGCGCAGTTCTGATACAAATGTGTTTTCCTGCGCCGGGCTGCTCCAAAAGCTTGAAATTCGCAAAAATTGCGCCAAACTGCTCCAAAACCGTCTGGGAGCCAAGGATTTTAACGCTCCAGTTTGTTTCGGTGGGGAAAAATGCTTACTGACAGCATAATTTTCCAGCACCCCAAAGGTGATGCTGTTTGTAAAGGTTTAATTGATTGATCATTTAATAAAAAACCCGCATAAATTTTCCCCGAATTAGTCTTTTTGAAAGTCACAGTGTCGGGTTGCACATGTTATATTCTGTGAGATTTTAAAGTCTTCCCATCCAAAACCATTGCAAAGTCCTGTAGAAAAAATATCTATGTGTACTGAGGCGACAAACTACTTGTGCAAGTTGATGAAAAACGAGAATTTTCGGAGTGCCGCATCTCCGGAACGACATCACTCGACGCCGACATCTTGGTGTGGTGAAGGTTGGAAAACATGGCTGCCGGGCAAGGCCGTTACTCGTGTTTCAGGCAGAGTGCTCTTCGCCGATTTTTACCGTTGTTTTGGTAATGAGGGTGGCTGGGTTTACATTTAGTCGTTTGGTCTGTTGCTAGAAGTTGTGCGACTCGAAAGACTGGAGTTCATCAGAAACGTGGTTTCGGCCTTGAGTGTGAGGCGCGGTGCGTGCTTGAAGTGAAATTTCGGACTCGTTGCGGTGTTATAAAACACTGAGTTATTGATGCCTTTGACAGCGAGCTTGCGAGCGGCGGGAATGGGACGATCGACACTGCAGAAGTGGCGGCGCAGACTACATCGCCGCAAAATGTTCAAGCAGGGTCCAATTGCGGGACAGGCTATTTTTGCACACTAGTAATAATAGTTCATCCATCTGAAGTGAAATTTATTGCCAAGAGGGAGGTGGCTAAATATACCAACGTTACAATGTGCACCTTGGGGATCGAAGTGGGAGGGCTGGTGGGGTGCGACGACTGTCACCTCGCTTTGCGCAACTTTTGCCGTGGCTCTACACTTGTGCGTAAAGCCCAGTCTGGGATTAGAAAAATAATAATTTCTGCATTCAGATGATAGTGAAAATGCTTTGCAATTTCTTAGTTTTTCAATTCGATATTTCCAGCATCGCTCCACGCTATCTACGCATAGAGCCTCAGAATTTAAAAATGGTTTGTGAAAGGGTAGTGGAATAGAAAAACACTTTATTGAAATGCTGTTTCAGTGTTATGTAGGTTCAAAACCAATTAAAAAGTGCACTTTTCTCCCAGGAGTCGCCAAAAATTTGATTTTTTAGGCTCCTGAGGTGACGTAATAAATGTTGTTCTTCTGCTCCAAATCAAGGTTCTTCTGCTCAAAAATCGAGATTTTGCTGCTCCAAAAACTGCTCCCAAATCTGATTAAGCTGTCTCACCCCTGTGCAAGCTACCACCAGGGGGCTTTCGTGTTCATAAACAACAATACCTTTTGTTATAAAAATAATTATTGTTTTTAGTTTAAGATATATAAAAACGGTTAAACCTGATATCTTTTTCAGCGGAAAGTGCGCTTATCCACCCAAATACCTCCGGGGGTGAAGTCAGGCTGTATGTAGCCTAAACCGCAAATTTTCTCAGAAAGAAAAAAATACTTCCTCTGAATATGAAGATTGGAAATGTCGCTGTAGTGACTTACCTTTCAAGTTTATAATCCCCTCTATTTTGGCAATGTCCTACACTAACTAGCTTGGCAGTGAATTTCACCTGTGAATGCTTGACAGAATTGCCTGAACAAAATCGTATACATTGGAATGCTTTAAAGTGAGCCTACTTGGATTTCATATATTTCAGGAGCCGAATGCTCTTCAACATCACTTCCTGCGCAGTTAAAGTGCTGAACGGAGCAATCATCCCTCGACTGAAGACCACCTTGCCGCATCTAGATAAACAGTAAAAGCTTGTTCGTCCGAGTAGGCTGTGTGCTTGCCACTTCACCTGTTGAACTGGAACTGGGTGTTTATAGGAATTGCGTCTTCGTTTCATACATACGTTTATTTAACCCTACCATTTTTGCATCTCCCTCTGGTTTCAGGGTGCAAAAAAGTTGTGTCCCCAGTGCAACTCCATCACGGGAGCTGGCGACCTTCGCAGGATCTACCTCTGACGTGCCGTGGAGACGTTCCGCTTAGCCGGTGGTTTTGTATCGAGTGCACT
Organism: Haemaphysalis longicornis; assembly: GCF_048455015.1. Classification (NCBI taxonomy): domain Eukaryota; kingdom Metazoa; phylum Arthropoda; class Arachnida; order Ixodida; family Ixodidae; genus Haemaphysalis; species Haemaphysalis longicornis. The sequence goes on from NW_027526225.1 coordinate 30,956,042, forward strand.
CCGAAGCAAGACTTGTGTAGCAGTTCCATATTCAACTGGCTCGCCTGAGGCATGCGTACCGTTACGACAAGTCTTGGAACGGGGTGGAAAAAAAAGGAAGGACTTTTCAGTGAAATTTTGCCCCAGTTTTGTGCGAGACTGAGACTTTCACCACCAAGTGCCCGGTTCACACGCTCGTTTGCTGGCCAGTGCGTTGTGTGATTTTATTTTTCAAGTCGATATGCCTTAAACAGCAAGTTTTGTGCAGAAATGGTCGTGCCGAGACAATAATTGTAGAACGCAGTGAGGCGGTTTATTGAGTAGTAATGTTGATGAGAGTGAGATTTAAAATGTGTATACGAAACGTGATGTCGCTGTTTTGCCCCTCAAAAGAAACTTTTACAATGACCGCGTTTCTGAGTTTGCAAAACATTTGTATATAGTAGTGTCCGATGCTTCAAAGTCCTTCAAGCAGGTCACTCACCCAGTCAACTTATGGGCTATGTACACAGCTTTGAAAGGATTGATGTTTTGCATAAGCCTCTTAATGTCCTTTTGCACGTTTTAAGGCTCCTATTGCAAATGAGAAACATTCGTGGCACGAGAATCGCCAGTGCACAAGGCATCCCCTTCACTGCCTGGAAATGAAGCGGATTGCTGTAAATAAAAACAAGTGTGTTTATAAAAATTGTTTATGTTTAATTAGAAAAAATATCATTTATCAATGCACCCCCCCCCCCCCTGCTCTTTTCATCCCGACATAGCCATACGTCATCACAGGCTAGGAGAACAGAACCATGAAGTCAGTTGTCTCTGTTCAGGTTTGCGTTTTTTCATTTTAGAGTTAGTATTTTGCAATGAGGTGTGCGTGGGAAGCCACACAGAATATTAAAAATACAGAACCGCATTGTGCGCTTTGTCGTCGTCACTGGGGAAGAATGGGCTTGTAAGGTCGGTCCATTGAGACTATGCGATCAATCACTTCCTTCAGGTTCTTGACGATGGCGTCTGGCTTGACAGTGGCGTGCGCTTCGTCGGCCGTCCTGTAAAGGGGACAAATAACCAATGCTGTATGTCCTGAGAATGGCACTGGGGAGGAACTGCTGTGAAGGCATGCAACAACAGCAACTTCTTTAGGTTTGGATGCTGTCATGAATCCAGGGATCAAATTAGCTCCATATATGCACGGGCCAGACTGGTTGCTAAATGTGGTTTGCACATCCAATGGGAAATTCTGTACTATGTGAAGAGCAAACCGTTCAAAATGCAGGTGCTTGTGCAGTTTTATGGGAGTTGTCGACTTTGTACAATAAAAAAAAATCGAACCAGTGGCTGCGACTTATCGTTCGGTTTGCTATGAAGATCATCAAACACCCGCCGCGGTGGCTCAGTGGCTAAGGCGTTGCGCTGCTGAGCACGAGGTCGCGGGTTCGATTCCCGGCCGCGGCGGCCGCTTTTCTGATGGAGGCGAAAAGCAAAAACGCCCGTGTGTACGAGATTTCGGCGCACGATAAAGATCCCCAGGAGGTCAAAATTAATCCGGAGCCCTCCACTACGGCGCGCCTCATCGCCTGCGTTGCGTCGGCGCGTTAAACCCCCACAATCAATCGAAGATCATCAAACGATTAAAATCGGCAATGAGCTGTTTTATCTACAGCTGTTTTCTACTTTAACCAGAGACGGGTGCTATTGAAAACATTTTGCTTTCAAATAAACTGAATCTAACGCTCAAAGTAAATACTTCACTTGGGAATTGTTATTTAGGAGAGGAGCAGTTTCATTAGTTTTTGCACTTCGCAAAGACGACGGCCTCAGCTCAGGAAAGTCAGGAAAAGTGAGAATGACGACGATGTATGGTCGACATGATCAAGTACCTCCAGCATTGTGAAGCACTATGTATAAAAAAAATTCGACCACTGTTACAAAATGGTGCCATGTGGCTGGCACATCTGATTAGTATTGGTGCTGTCTGGAGCAGCTACATTCACGTGGAGTTTTTCTTGGCCAGTTTTTAACGAGAGGGTGTGTGTGCCCCCTATCTTTCCACTGGGAGCTCATGAAGCGGCTTTTTGTGACGGCGACACTTAGCTTGTTCCCAATCCGAGCATCCCATACCCGCAAAACTCTACCATGAATGCCGCAGGGACTGACTGCTGTGGCTTTCGATGAGACGATGAAAAAAATCCAAGCATCAACATGAACTGGAACTCTTCATACAATTAAAGCCGTTCCACTCAACATGAAAGCTGTCGGAAGTGCAGAGCAGTGATTCGCCAGAATGGGCTGCAGCGCCGTTATCCGCTCACTGCTACCACCCAATTCGAATTTCCAGCCTTCACAGTACTCGTGCGCCCCCTGCCTGAAACTGCACCAGCGGGAGTTCTGTTCTTTTTGTGCTTGCTTTTGCTCCCCAACGGGCCGGCGTTGCACTGCCACTTTTTTTCGCTTACTATCTTAAAAACCAACCCAACGAGCGTTCCTAACTAAATGAACGCGAGCTCTGCCGGTTAATTATGTACATTTTGCCTCAAATGTGCCTGCACTTTTCTTTGTGCTAAACAACAGCGAAATGTATGACAAGCAGCAGCAGTTCACGAGTTTCGAATGCTTATGACTGTATAAACTGCCTTGCTTTCAAAGCCTCTGGGTTACGCCGTGACGACAGTGGCTAGCACGGAATGCCGGCTCTACTTGGGTCCAGTGAACTAGCTGCGACGACAAGGCGCAGCCCTAAAGTGCTCTGCACTTAAAAGAAGGGAGGGAAAGGGACAATCAAATTTATGCGGTTGTGCTTTTAGCTTGGCAGAATGACTTCAGAAAGACATGCGCATCTGATCGACCTGGCCGCACACGACACAGCCATCTTTACAGTCGCACAACAAAAAATTCCTCGGGGTACTTCAGTCTGCTTACGTGCTTTTAAGTCCCTTACTGTGGCAGCCATTTTCTCGACCAGACAACAACAGCAGCACTTTTTCGCAGAATCGGGCACTTGAGGCTTTTGCCTTAGAAACAACAAACGTGAACACAACCACAGATACACTCACTGGTATTTACCGGTTCGCACGAGAATACCGCGCATGCCGACGCTCTGGGCGCCGCCGACGTCGCCGACAATGTCGTCGCCTATCATGACGACCTCGTCGGGCCGAAGCTTCATGTCGTCGAGTGCCATGCGGAAGAACTCCTCGCCGGGCTTGCCAATCACTATGGCCTGCCGCTCGGAGGCAAACTGCGAGACGGACGAGCAGGATGTCGTTAAAGGGGCCATAAAGACAAAATACAAGTTCGGTTCATTAAGGCGGCACCACTGGTCTTAAAAAAACTTTCTTAATTTTCAAGTAAACTCTGTGAAACTTGTCAGTCTCGATGCTTTTCCCCCACTGATTTCAAATGTGGCATTATTTTTTCATTTGGTCAATTAGTTCCCAAGATAATTAGACATAATTAGTCATTTTTGGAGGAACAATAGACAACGTAGTGTTAGTCGTAACACTGTAATCTTTACATTTTCCAACACCATGAATTCTGGGGAGTGCAATAAGAGGATCGGTTTTTTGATACACCCCTTGGAACTAATTTTACGGCGCATTAAACTTTGGTGGCACCAGTGGGAAGGAACCATTTCGAATGCCCATTTCAAACTCCAAGGTTTAATGAGCTGTAAAATTAGTTCCAAGCAGCGCACCAAAAAACCGATTCTATTATTGCACTCCCCAGAGTTCATAGTGTTGGAAAATGTAAAGATTACAGTGTTACGACTAACACTGTTCTGTCTATTGTTCCTCCAAAAATGACTAATTATTTCTAATTATCTTGGGAACTAATTGACCAGGTGAAAAAATAATGTCACATTTGAAATCAGTGGGGGAAGAGCAGCAAGGCTGACAAGTTTCACAGAGTTTACTGAAAAATTAAAGGAAGTTGTTTTAAGAGCCATGTCCCCACGACTTTTTGAGCCGCGTCTCCACTGCACCACTGGTCTTAGAATTTTTGCTTTCCAATCAATTTTGGCGAACCTTCATGGGCTTGTTCAGTTTTTTCAGCTGATTTCAAATATCTAATTTGTTTTGATATGAGGTAACTACTTTCCGAGTAATTAGAAGTCTTCCGTGATTGTTCTTGAGAACAATAGAAAAAAAAACTATTCACAAAAGATTACCAGCAAGACATGAATAGATACCACAAGTTGTGGAGAAGGAAATGTGGGAAGCAGTTTTTTTGTTTTGCAATCACGTACACATTTACATCAACTCTAACTTGTAAGTTTGAACTACTATTGCTAACGAATTAAAAATATTGCTAATTAAACAATTACTGAAACATAAAATGCAAAATCTTTTTCCCATACTGCACAGTTTAAACATTCAGCTTCGCAGTGCAAAAGAAATGATCTTCCTGGCTGCACTACATGCTGGCATGTACCGTATTTTCACACGTATAACCCGCCCCTGCATATAATCCGCACCCCCGCTTTCAGCTCGCCAGAAAAGAAAAAAAATCCTCGCATATTGCCCGCACATTTAATACAGGAAAGACTGCATGAAAGCTACTGCTCAAGCAACGCCTCACATACTATGTAGACAGAAAAATCATATATTTAGCAAGTATATAGAATACACTGACTGCAAGGGGAAAGCCACAATTTCACTCAGTGTCACTGCTCTCGCTAGAGCTATCACTTCAGCCGCAGCTGTCACTGTTGTACACAAGGTCGCCTTCACGGCACAACGCGCATTGCCGTAAAGCTGCACGGAAGGAAAAACCCCGCGTATTATCTGCACGCCTACTTTGCCACTGAATTTCTCGCTTTTTTGGGGCGGGTTATACGCGCGAAAATACGAAACCTCTCGAGACTTTCATATCGCTGCGATACCACTCGTGGCGAAAAAGTGGGGAATAATGGTAAACTTGTCATTTCTTAGTTGAAATAGGACCCCTATGGCTTTATAAGTACCTAGTACTGTTCCACATACGGAATTTTCGGAGGAAAAACTGTGTAATTCAAGAGAAAAGTGATACCTAAAAAAATGCTTTTTGGGCAATTCCTCAGTCCCAAAGACCCATGTGCCCCTTAATCTTTGATCAAAAACGTAACTTTTGCAGTTGGGGTGATAAAAATTGGGGGACATATGCAGTTCTGCATTGTGATTGTAGATATAAAATTTGTTTTTGTAAAAACAAATACATTCAAATTTATTTAGATTTTTATATTTGATATTTTAACAGCTTTTGCAAAAAACTTCTGGAGGGATACAGCTGAACAAGGTAGAAGTGAACTGTGCACAAATCAAGGAGTGCAATAAGACAAATTATTATTCTGCCTGGTCTGTAGCAGAAGTTACGACGATTTTCTCGTTCCCACGTTCCAGTCCCAAACTTCAAACGGTCGTAACTTCTGCTACAGACCAGATAGAACGATGCTGTTACTCTGATTGCACTCCTTGATCTGTGCACAGTTCACTCGTACCTTGTTCTGCTGCATCCCTACAGCAGTTCTTTTACAAAAGCTGTAAAAAAAACAAATATACAAATCCAAATAAATGTGAATATGTTTGTTTCACACAAAAACAAATTTTATATCTACAATAACAATAACAAACTCCATATGTCCCCCGATTTTCCCCATCATAACTGTGAAAATAAACTTTTTTGATATAAGACCAGTGTGCCCCCTTAAGAAGACCACTTTGTCCTTATAACAATGGTGGCAGTTTTATTACAAACCTCGAACAAATAATTGAGATATTAAAGCAAACTTGTGAAGCAGTGATGACTCCAAGGCCACTTTCCAGCGATTTCTTTTTCGACTCATGGAATCTTGTTTGTGTGATTCGTGGCCGCAAACGTAAGCCATTGCCAAGAAGCACGACTGGTGGTTGTAGTGGCGCCTCTAGTTAAGTTTGATCCGATTACTGGAATGGTGATGTGCAGTTAAAACACTAATAAGAATGGTTTTAGTGTTTAATGCTAACGTGCACTTAAAACACTGATAAGAATGTTTGTAGCGTTTCCTCCATGGCGTCACGGCTGCCCATATCACGTCGCTCTAGCGTGAAATTTGGAAAGTTTATCTTGCATATTTTCAGTTAAAAAAACGTCTTCGTGGCTGAAATCGAGATGAGTAAGTTATCTAAGGCTAACTCTTTCGAACTGAGCAAAGTTGTATTTTGCCTTGACGGCCCCTTTAAACACCGGACCACTTCGAAAACACCCATGGCACAGCTTTCACAGATTGCACCTTTCCCCGAGAAAGTTTGCGAGTGAATAAAACGCCGAAACAAACTTCCAAATGAGCAAGCGAGCAACAAACAAGTTGGCATCTATAGCACGTGGCTTGCAGATTCAGTTCAATCAGTGCACACACCTGATCAGTGGGCCTGGGACAAATAACCCTCTCGACATTCATATAGCAAGGGACGGGCTTCATTATATCGTCTCTTATGCAATCCCCGTTACAATATGGCAATAGTATTATACACTCACCTCGAGGGCGGCAGCAAATGGTCCAACATCCAAGACCAGGTTGCCGTGTTCTCGATAATATTTGCTGCAGCAGAGACCAAAACGGATACGGGTTCGCCTTTAAACTAAGGTTACCGTGCCCTGCCTTGCTGGAAACCCACTGACTGAAACTAAAAGGCGGTGCTTCATTAAATGTAACATATAAGGCAGCGTATAAACAACAGGTAACAACACGCTTGCAGTTATTCCAGACATCACGTTTCTGAACAAGTAATGAGCTTGTACTTCTACACCAGGGCGTCAGTGAACAAGATGAACAGGCTTGTAGCTTGAGAGCGGTGAATATCAGGCTTCTTGATGCAGAATAGCTTTAAGATCAGAATGTAATGCCTGGATCATCGTAAAACAATTTACCGGGTGACCTATTGTTACTGGCATCCCTTTCAAACCGGAGCCACGGCATGTGCCATCTTGCCACGAGTTTTAATGAATTTCAATTACACAGTACCGTTATGATTTGCCGAGTTATTAGCGACAGGCTTACCGTATTTTCGCGCATATAACCTGCCCCTGCATACAATCCGCACCCCAACTTTTAGCCTGCCGGAAAAGAAAAAAAAAACTCGCGTATTGCCCGCACATTTGATACAGGAAAGGCTGTACCAAAGCTACTGCTCAAGCAACAACACATCACCTACTATGTAGACAGAAAAAGCGTATACTATTTAGCAAGTAGAATACACGGACTGCAAGGCTAAAGTCAATTCACTAACAAAATTCAGTGGTTAGAGTGCGCTTGTCCTTGTTTTTTTCTTCCTTGTCCTTGTATGTTTTGCACAATCACTGCCATGGAAGGCTTAGTCAGTGTTACTGCATAGGAGCTTCACTGCACAACGCGCATTGCCGTGAAGCTGCACGAAAGGAAAAACCCCGCATATTATCCGCACCCCTACTTTGCCCCTGAAATTTTCGCATTTTTGGTGCGGGTTATACGCACGAAAATACGGTAACTTTTGTCCATGGCAGGTGGTAGTTGCTTTACTTAAGGTAGCTCAGGGGGCTTTGATCAGAAAGATTATTTTTACAGTTATTATGATGAAAATGGGGGGATGTATGTAGCTTTTCATTCTGGTTGTGATATAAAATTTGTTTTTGTATAAAATGACTAAGTTCAATTTTATTCCGATATTTATCATTGATTTTCTGACAGCTTTTGTAACAAAACTGCTGGAGTGATGCAGCTGAACGACATACCAGTGAACTGTGCACAAATCAATGAGTGCAGTAAGACCAGCATCATCATTCTATCTGGTCTGTAGCAGAAGTTATGACCATTTGAAGTTTGGGCTTGGAAGGCAAAACCCGTTTTTCTGTTTCCCACCTGTCTAGCCCAGACTTCAGACAGTTGCAACTTCTGCTATGGACTAGGTAGAATGATGATGTTAGTCTCATTGCACTCCTTGATTTCTGCACAGTTCCCTCGTGCATCGTTCAGCTGCATCACTCCAGCAGCTTTCTTACAAAAGCTGTCAGAAAATCAAATATAAATATCGGAATAAATTTGAATGTAGTCATTTTACACAAAAACAAATTTTATATCTACAACCGGAATGACAAACTGCGTATATCCCTCAATTTTCATCATCATAACCGTAAATATAAGCTTTTTTGGTTTAAGACCAGTGTGCCCCCTTAAATTGAAAACTGTTGCGGCTTGGTGGCCTCGAGGCGGGATCTGGGTGCTCTCTGCCACCGACCGGTTGTTGAGAAGCATATTGTTGCAGGTGGTATGTTTAAGCAAAGCCTGGAACCCATGTCATCCCAACTTGAAAGCGCCGTTTCCAACTTTGTGCTTTTTTTTTTCATGCTTCTTTGTTGCCCAACTTACCAAAAATCACAGGTCAGGACATGAACCATTAACTCTATGCATGAACCACACAGATCCTGTGATCTCTATCCCAAGTTTACAATAGCACTCCATTGTCAGTGTTCTTTTTTATGTTCTTTCAAACTCAATTCAGGGCGGAAACTTCAAAGTATGTGGTGCAGGTTACCTGCACAGGCCTAAACACTATTGCAATCACAATTTCACCCCGCTGTTTGGTGCGAAACAAAACATGGTGGAAGAACGAAACATAAGATGCCGATCTCTTTTCAAGCATATGGTGAGTTTGATATAGTTTTCACAGCAAGGAGTCTAACTCCTAGTGCTAATGACTTATTTTTCGTGTACAAAGGCGAGATCAATTTCTCCGCTTTTCCCTGTAAATACGTTTATTCAACTGACGTGATGCATGTCAATGGTTACGCTTGGGCACGGGGCAAAAATGCATATAGGAGGCGAAACGGCCCTTTGTGGCTTGTGCGGGCGAGCAACCGGATAATGTCGCCATGAAAACCAAGACGAACTACAAAGCACTGTAACTGTGACAGCGAAGGAGAGGGTAGCAGCACCTGGTGGACAAAATGATAGCGACGCAATTCATTCTGGGGCTGCTAAGTCAAATGCCGATTGCAGCGGCTGTGGTGCTGTTTCTTCTGCGACAGATGCTTCTCGTCTAAAGGGACTCTGCAACACTGCAGCACTTACCGTCGCCTACTCGGAATGTATTTTGGGGTAAAGTCTATTGTCCCAGCAATCTCTTCTCGCAAGAATTATGAAAATCCGTTCACTATCACCAAAACTACGCACGATGAGAAGTCGCGCATAACTGTTCCCTCTCAACTCGATCACGGACAACGCGTTGAAAGCTGCGCACTACCCCCCAGAGAGGGGGGGGCGGCTCGCGGCGTTCTCTTCGGGGGCCTTCGATAAATCACAGGCCGGGGAGTTTTCTCCTTTTCTCCACAACGTGGAAGGGTCTATTTCCGGTCCGGTGCCACAGAAAAGGAGGCATGGCTGCCTGTTTGCAAGCGTGTGCTCAGGCTGGTAGGGCATTTTTGGAGCAATAAACGTTTGTTGCCAAGTGGTCTCGTTGAAAGGAGAGTATTGAGTCCGTCACTCAAACTCTGTGTGCACTCAAAACACGAAAGAAACGCCAAAACTGTGCGTACAAGTTCAGGCATAGATAGAAGAGGTTCGTACACAGTGCCGACGACGGCGGATCGTCGCAGCAAATGCGAGAAATAAGCCATGAAGTTGACCAGCGACAACCAATAGGACAGCCATGGCTCGAATGATGCCATTTAGGCCATGCCAGGGGTGCATAATGAGGAGAATCGAAGAGAGCACGGTTGGTTTTTCCGAACCTTTCACAGCGATTAGTGCGCTCACCGCTTCACGTGCGCGTCTAATATTTGGCTCAGGTATTCCTGGCAGTGTAATCTAAACGTCGCACAGGTTTACGTGCACTTCTCAAAGAGTGTTACAGGGTCCCTTTAAGATAGGCCAAGTGCTTGTGACATTATCTGGCCGTCCTTGGAAGCGACGTTTCCCCCTTCTGTCTGTTCTTACTCCGTGCTCTTGGGCAACTCGGCAGTACGCACCCTTTGCCGAGGGAGATGAGGATGGAGTCCTTGTTGTTGTTGAGGACGTGGAACGCCTGGTTGAGGTTCTCGTAGGTGAAGTTCTCTGCCGCATCACCGACGATCACGCAGTTGGGACTGAACTGGTCGCAGTCCTGAAACTCCGGTTCCACGTCTTGGGACATGCGAGTTAAGGCAGACCAGATTCATAGGCAAAGTGTGTTTTGCAGTCCATCATCACCATCATCATCAGCAGCAGCAGCATGCCAATGTCCACTGCAACACGGGAGCCTCTCCCATATGCAGTAGAATCTCGAACAGAAATTGCTTAAACAGAATTGCCGCTTAATCACACCACTAGCATGTAAGTTTGTTGGTTTTGTATTCAGATAATGTAAAAAACCTCTCGGTAATCGGAACTAAAATTCCGCATCACCGTGTAAACGGAACCAGAAATGGAACTTCTTGTGAAACCCATTGGCATGAGAATCAGCTTTTCATGGTTCCGGCTGTTTCGTTTTTGTTTTTTTCTTCCTCCACGTTTTTTAGCCTCGTTGGCCCCAAAGCCTCGTCTCACTAGTGTTCAGCGGTGATAGCGCAACGAATGCAACGTCACAGTTCTTGTTCCAGTCGTTTGGTCTCGATTCAAGACGCCGAGGTTACAGAGCTCGGCTTCTTTTGCCTTGTCCGTGCCATCGTGATGCTATTCGCAATTTATTACTGCGTTGCCGTCTTCTCAATTCAGTGGCTCGTATCAACTCGCGAAGTCGAGGCCTCTAGCCTCCGTGAAGATGCAGTTGCAAGGAGTCAAACAAAAATAATTGATGCATCGTGTAGTGCACAGCGATGTATTGTCGCCAAGTCAGCTTTGTGAAGGCTGTGCCTAAACCTCTTGTAGTTTTCTTGCTTTTTGAAAGACTATCAGCTACATTCACCATAAATTTGCACTTTCGCACAACTATCTCAGTAAACAGAACTCCTGTTAAACGGAACTAATTTTTTCGGTCCCTTGACGTTCTGTTTATCGAGAGTCTACTGTACACTTATTTGTATCCGTACACATACGGACGGTATATACGTAAGTCTTTGTATACATACGTCGTGCACAGGCATACATATCATCTGTCACAGAAACTCCTTCTTCCCCTCCAGGTATTTATCATCTCTTACTGAGTTTGTCACCCTTCCCTATTTCTCATCCTGTCTCTCAGTAACCCTCTGTTGCTTGAGTAGTCTAACTGCTGTCCATTTTCCACACCACATGGCCACCACATTGATGCAGTGTTCAAGACTTCAGAACCTTCTGGACAGAATACCACTCTCTTTTCCACATTATGCCCGCAGCTTTTTGCAGCGACGAATACGGATGTGCATGGAGTGAATATGTATAAATGTGGTACAAATTAGTTTGTAGCCCTGCGTCGTGGTGCCTCTTATATCTCGGTATGGATTTATGCATACACGTCTTCCCTGGGAGGCAGGCAATCCCCATGGCAAATGTAGGGGGGCATGGGAAGGGGACCTGTCGCCGCCAAAGGGGCCAAGGTTGACCAATTTTCGGGAAATTTATGCAGATTTGGATTCGCTGCATTACAGACATGTCGCTTTCGTCACCAATCGTGCTATATCAGAAATGCTGGCTATCACCCAGGCTTGAGATATGCTTTCAAGGCAACTTCTATCACAGACAGAGGATTTCACTAGTCCTAAGAAAAAATACAAAATTGTTAAGTTTTGTTGAGCCGCGTTTCTCTCCATTGATATGACAGTTTTGATTTGCCCTTTCTTATAATTTGCAATCAGTTAACGATGGCTTAATGCAACAAGTAAAAATGAACCGTTTACTCCACGCACATGCAAGAAGCAAACACTGTTGTTTGCAACTAGTAACACTTGCATCGCCTGGAACAAAGCTGCGCAAAGCATCTCAACTGAACCAGTACCGAGGGTAGTACAACGGGCACCAGGGTTGGACTAGTGCTGCACTGCAGTTGTACGCAGGCACACTCACTGGGGTGAACGAGAAGGAACGGCCGGTAGCTGAGGTCACGGATGAACTTCTTGGCTGCGGGCACACACATGATGATCTCCTTTTCGAAAACATCGTATCCCAGCTGGTGCAGAAGACCGTCTAGCTGTTCCCTCGTCTTTTGCGTCTCGTTTGTGATGAAACGGAACGGGATGTCGGCACTACGCAGCCTGCAAGGACCACAGTCAGTCAGACCACTGCCTAGGAATCTTTTCACTAGGTTGCAGCATCAAAGAATACGGGTTTAGTTCACATGCCAAAATGCCCATTCAGAATTAACGCAAGAGACAAAGTAATTTTTGCAATGTTAGCTTTGTGAGATGTTCCTTGATAATGTACAGCAAGGCGAGCAAATTAATTTAATGTGGCACTAACACACATTGTGTAATGCCCTCGGGCCTTTAACTGTGTGCGTTCATCCCTCATTTCGCCTAATTACACATTTGTCACTAAGCGCGATTATGCACACCGCCTACATTTTGCTCTCTGCACTTTGTGCTCAAGTTTCTTTTTAATAATGTTACAACGAGCAAATTTGAATCTGACAGATTTTGTAAGATAGCTAGGCAGCTGCTATGCCGCTGTCACTGTGAGCCAATATGCATCTGACAAATACGTGTTCACAGAACCCCCATTTGCTAAACTGGGGCACTGGCAGCCCAAACTATCGCAAACTTGCCCAAACCAAAGTGCGCATGCGCAGTCGTGCAAAAGCAAGCAGCATAGCCTCCTAAGCAGTTTGGGCTGGTTTGGGCTGTTCCCGCTCGCCGGAATGTGCTGCTTTTATCGTGGCGGTATTGGCCAACGTGCGGCAAGCAATCGCTTGGCAAATCACTGCATGGTTACATTTTGATTGCCTCGGTTGAGCCTTCAATGGCTTTCCGTTCGCCGCTTTCGTACAGGACGCCGGTGATATCCATCAGGACTCCGCGAATCGGCTTCCGTAGCCATGCTAGCTTGCTCATCTTTGAGTGTTGCGCCACTGTAGCCACGGTTACCGCAGCGAAAAAGCGGTCGTGCAGCGACTGTAGCAGTGTAGCTGCAGCTGTAGCGGCTGTAGCCACAGAACAGGGTTGCTGTAGCCTCCTTGGTCTCGTCAGCCGTCAACAACACGCCACTGAAGGATGCATGCTATGCGAATGCTATGATGATGCGTTGACCTCGCGCATGTGCCGGTCTTGCTGGTTTCGTTTCTTTAACCCATCAGCTGTTCAAAGAATTCAACATATAAAAAAGAAAAAAAATTGTTTGAGTTTTTTAAACCCTTTATTACCATGGTTGTTGTTCACAAAAATCACCAGAGGCGACGATAAAAATACGTTATATTTCGTCAATTTTCCGTCATGTCTACGGGAATGGCAGTCGCACACTAGCCGAAGCTAATCCAAGACAATCCACAAAGTTCGCACGTTTACAGGTTTACACTAGAGTGAACTAGAATAATATTCTAGTTCACTGTATTTACACCTTACAGCAATTTTTGCTCTGGCGTGGGTCTCCGTGCCAGTTTGGCGATCAGTGAACCGTCGAATTTCTAAATCATGAACTGTTTCTGTCGGCGCTTGACCTGTGTACCGTGAACCGTGACTGCAAGGTCCCTGTTCGCTGCATTTATTTATTTTTCGCTCAACAAGCTGCGAGCGACAATGAAGTGCCACTACGAGGTTCTCGGAGTCGACAAGAACGTCACCGCCGACGAATTGAAATTGTCCTACAGAAAACTCGCCCTCCTATGGCATCCAGGTAAGCGTGACACACCATCGACCGAAGTTGTGCCAATGCGAGCCGGTTGCTTGAGATGCGGGCTCTTCAAGATGAACGCGAAACTACTAGCGCAGCTCTCAAATTACAACAAAAACGTGGCAAGTAGCATTTATTAGCAAGTCCGTCGTGTACGGGTCGCGGTGAGCGCATGATTTTCTTAGACACGGGGAAAATCGAGCCGTAACTCTCGTATGCTTGGTCTCCAGTTGCACATTGAGTTGCGTGCGATGTCTCAACGTTGCGAAATAGTTGTGGCCTTATTTTCGGCCTTTTTTTCACGTTGGCCGGAAGGGGAGCATTGCATGGTTGGTCGTGGTAGCCACCCTAGTCGTGGTTCAGTGAAATTCTTTGAAAACGTCTCAGATACAGCAGTTTTTGCGTTATTATGTTGTGGTGTTAGGATGGGGAAGTAACGGCGTGCTTTTAAAAGAGAAATTGTACAATGCTGCGAGGTTGTGTCGCAGGAATCGATAAAAGACCTGAAAGACTCTAGGAAATGTTCTGGGTAGACAGAATATTGCGGAAGTGTGTGTCACTTGGGTTACTGGTCCAATCATCACTGAACCATTCACTGAAGTACGCGGTCGCTATTGGAAAAGTCGACTATCGACTCAGTGCTCAATAAAGATTTTCCCTGTAGAAGGTGTGTTAAAAATAACCAGGAATGCGAAAATTTTGCGGTTCTGTGCTTGCGTACACATGATGTTTTTAAAGGTGGTAATGCCACGAAAAGGCAGGTACGCTGGGACAAATAGAGATATGCCACACGTACACGAAAAATGACATTACGTGCTTAATGCCTTAAAGGGGTCCTGAAATACCTTCCGCCGACGCATGGATGTACAGGCGTCCACAGAATAAACCGGACCAAGCGAGCGGCGCGCGATAGCTATCGGTGCGACACCTTCCGGCCCAGCGCCTGCTGTCGAGATAGCAGAGGCCGCATGCGTGTCCCACCCTATAGTTTGTGCATGTCAGTTTCCTTGACTGCGGCTGCAGCACTCCGTTCCTCTCGAATGCGACGCGCGGCGGCGCCTTTCGCGGCTCGCCTACCGAGCGGGCGTAATGCTTGGCAGCAGCCGGAAGCGTGCGCCATGCGCTGATGCTGCGTAACTGTGCGTTCATCTGAGAATACTCGTTCGGTGCTCTTTTTATCATTTTAATGACTGGAACGCAAACTGGCGTTGAAGAAAGGCTGCGATAAAGATTCGCACATGACTAAAACAGTGCTGGTCGTTATGCAACGAACACAGTTGATAGCAAGAACTGAATACAGCGACGGTTTATTCGGTTCGGAACAAAAAAAAGACATCGGTGATTGTGCGAGTGGTTCCCCTTATTAATTGTGTGTGAAGTTTCCGTCGTTTTTGATAACTTCACGAATGCGTCGGGGGAGCGACTCATAAAGCGACTTTATGATTTCGGGACGGGGGCGCAGGCGTCCCCATTCATCTTCCACTGCCTGCCACAACTCGTCCGCCGTGCGACCGCAGTCATTTCGTTTGCCGAGATTCATCTTCATAATCCACCACACATTTTCTATCGGATTTAGGTCTGCCCCGCACGGAGGCCACCGCAGCGGTCGCACCGCGTGGTCCTCGAGCAGTGAGCTCACGGCTCGTGCTGTGAAGACAGGGCTTCGGTCCTATTTCAGGATGAAGCACCCGTCCAGTACGTAAGGGGGCAGACTTGTCGAAATGGTGTTACAGTACTGGGAAGCATTGAATGGTCCCGAAATTCCGACGAGGGGTCCCAGGCCGTCCGCACTCATTGCGCCCCATACGCTGATGGAGCACCTCTCACTGGAACAACGGACGCTTTGGATGTAGCCGGGCTGGTATCTAAATACCATCGGGCTAAATACAGAAATAAATTCAGGAAAGATATCTCCGAGGAAAGATATCTTCGAAGATGTTCGGAGGGTATACTAGATAAATCAATGAAAGGACATTCGCCGTGTTCGATAGTTTACATCGATTGAAATTACTGGCACATTTTTAAGCGGGAGGCTGCACCCCTACTGCCACGTAGGCGAACAGTATCCTGTATCAAACTATGCATCAATTTCATACAATTACAAAAGCCCCGTTAGCCGATGCGGGTTACCTGAAGTGTTTCGTAAAAAAACAGCGACAAGAAACGCTTAACAAACGGTGCTTATAAAACTACGATTAAAACGTTTCAAATGAACCCAGCTGAATACAATTTACAGGGACATTGTATATCGGTTGCTCCGAAATATAGTTATTAACAGGTAGTTATGCATTGCTAGCCTTAACAATTACGTTTAGCGTTGCACTCGGGACCCCCGAAGGAATGCTCAGCAATTCTCATATTAAACCGTGCTCCCGATTTGACCTCTTACACTGTAGTAGTTTATATATCATCTAGAATGCACATTACCAGCTACGTTTCACAGTTCAGTTTCGTACCTGCAGCTCATCGGACGCCAAACACGCCGCTGTTGATCCCAGCGAGTGGAGAAAGTCGATTCGTCTGTGAATATAACTTCCTTCCACTCGTCCGTTGTCCACAGCTCCACTGCCCGGGCGAACTCCAGCCTTTCCAGCCTCTGCCGGTCCGTCACGCGCGGTTTCTGCGCTGCCACGCAACTCCCGGGTCCCGCCTCCTTCAGTCGTCTTCGAATTGTCTCGCTAGAGACATTTAATGACAGCTCCTGTCGAATTTATTTTGCAGACAGGAGGGGATCTGCCACAGCGGCTGCGACATGTCAGTAGTTCCTGCTCCTCACTGGTGACTTTAGGCCGCCCGCTGCGCTCTCCGTCAATGAGTCTGCCCTGATCATCGCGGTAAGCTTGAATAATGCGGCTTACAGAAGTCCTAGACCTCCTGGTGAGGTGGCAACTTTCCAACTGAGTAGTCCCTTCGATGAAAAGTCGCACGATGTGCCTCCGTTGCTCGATGGGGACGCGGGAAGGCATTCTTCACGAATATGGCCATGCAGGACAAGTTACGTGCTTTATACACTTCATAGCTATCACTGTCCAAAGGGTGACATGGAAGGAAACGCCTCATTGCTTTTCGATAGCAATTCACTCGCACCGACAGCTGTGCATTTCGGTATATTTTTCCAAAGAGAATAAACTCTTTCCTTCCTACTTTCTTCCCTCCTCCCATCTTTAAACCGCCTCTCATATGCCGCACGGGAAAAACTCGAAATTAAAAAAAACAACAACGGTGTTTTTAGTTCTATCAACTGTGTGTTTGTCGCATAACGACCAGCTAGCACTGGTTCAGTCATGTGTGAATCTTTATCGCAGCCTTTCTTCAACGCCAGTTTGCGTTTCAGTCAATAAAATGATAAAAAGAGCGCCGAACGAACATTCTCAGATGAACGCACAGATACGCGGCATCAGCGCATGGCGCACGCTGCCGGCTGCTGACATGCATCACGCCCGGTCGGTAGGCGCGCCGCGCAAGGCGCCGCCGCGCGTCGCATTGGAGAGGATCAAAGTGCTGCAGCCGAAATCAAGGAAACTGACATGCACAAACTTTAGGGAGGGACACGCATGCGCCCTCCGCTATCTCGACAGCAGGCGCTGGGCCGGAAGGTGTCGCGCCGATAGTTTTCGCGCACCGCTCGCTTGGTCCGGTTTATTCTGTGACCGCCTGTACATGTAACCAAATAAGACAATGTATTAGCAATCTCCTCCCGCAAGAATTTTGTTAAAGCGATGAGTATTACCTGAGAAATCGTAAATCAAAAACCGCGCATTATCGTCGCGCCGCGTTTCCTCCTCTTTTCAACTGTTGACGGCACGCGAGCACTCCCTCCCATGATGCTGCGCTAGTCAGCGGTGACGTACTTCCGCATTACGCTCCTCCGACTGCCGTCTGCTACGGGCAAGTTTTGTTGACACCATGAATTCCGCACTCCGCTCAAGGATGGATAAGCGAACGAAAAATCTGGCCGCATGTGTGCGGTGGCCTGGCCTTGCCCTTTCGCGGTGTGCGTTGCTGCAGTGCAGCACGTGACTTTTAATTGGCGGCGAACTCGCAGCCGCTGGGGAGGATCTTGCGCTCGGTACCTTTCATGCACCGCGCACTGTTTATCCAAAAAGCGCCGTATCAGATGTGGCCCCGCTGGTGCCGGGTCTTATTTTGCGGTGGTAGTAATTCCTGCCGGCGCCATGTGAAAAAGAAATTTTAAACCGATGCAGAACCCGTGCACAAAACGCTTCAATCGTGTGACCAGTTCAGCTTGGGGCGACGCGTGGTGGAGAGCGGCAACGTTGGCAAAACATGCTCCACCGCGGCTCTGAGCTTTCTAGCGCTGGAGCGAGCACCATTTCTTTGACAATATCAAACATCGGTTGCCCTGGCAACAAGGCACAAACCGGTCTAGAAGTCAGTTACGGTTGCGTGATCCCGGTTCAGCTTGGGGCCCCATCTCGCGCCATATGAGCACTGCAGGCATACTACTCACTCCCATTTGGAAGTGCGAGATGCGTTTGGCATTACAGGAGGCGATGGTGTGTGTGTTGTGGACGCCTTTGTTTCGCGATGAAATGCGGCGTTGTGCTTCTGCGGGTGGATAGTGCTTCCCATGTTCTGGATTATCTTTCTCGAGCGACGTACGACTCAACCTCGCGTGGGGTATGTGCAGTGTGCGCGGCTAAAAGCCATCTCGGCTTGCGCGCCAGAGTTAAGTGACTTGCTGTTCGTCCCCGCAAACCGCGCGCGAGGTGAGTGCCAAATTTACGACGGGCAGGAGGAGGCAACCCATCGTCTGTCAATCGCGGTTCAGACTTGCAACGCATGTTGTGACGTTGTGTTCGTTCGAAACGCATCTCTGGATTGTTTTGAAGTGGAAAAAAATGTATCCGTCAAACCCGGGCATTCGGCTCAGGGCGTTCTCTGCGATTGCACGAAAGAAGTGCCACGGGGCTTCAACGCTTTCTTTATGGAACGTACTCCGGTAAGAGAATATCCATGTCGTGTTATGGCCGTGTTGCATTCAATACGAACGGTTAAGCGTTTGTTTACACTTGTTTCGTTTGTTGTTAAATGTCCAAGCACTCCGGCACTACGCTGGCAGATCAGCCGGCGAGTCGACGCTGAGCAGACGACTCATCTCTTTGCCGGAAGTGCGTGAAAAAGCCGCCCAATAGCAGGATGTCTAGCTCATGACGAACATCTGGGAATCGATGATGTAGACATGTGAAGATGGCGGCGTCCAAAAACACGAAGGAAAGGGTGAGAAAAAAGCGACAAACTTTGCAACAAAAGTGTGAGCTTTCCGCTGCGCGTAAAAGAGTAATACTTGGCCCAGATGACCTTGACGACCCAATCTAACGATTGCGCTACTTCATTTAGTGTGCTCAAAATGCCTTTCAGGGCCCCTTTAAGTTTTATGGCCATTAATTCGCTGCGACACGCAAAAATCTAATGTCATTTTTAGTTTAAGGAGTTCCGCACAACCCATTTGCCTTCACAAACAAGTTAAATCTGCCTACTCTCTAACGTGATGAGCACCAAATGAAACTGAGACTCTCCGCACCAGAGTGTTGACGCGGAAATGTAGCTGAAGTTCGCAATAAGACGATTTTTTGTGCACTGTTGGGGTCGAAGTTTTGAAGAATACGAAGTTCACTAAAACAGCCGCAAAATGCAAAAACATCGTGTTGCTCGTCATTTTGAATTTTTCGCTTTTGGCTACTGCTGGCAGGCGACAGTACCTGCTGAAGCCGATTTTAGAAATGTCTCACGCCATTTTTTAGAAAACACTATTTCTCATAACATTTTCTTTCACAAAAAATAGTTTTAACCCTTGTAAAACATTTTTTTCTACGTTAAAAGCTTCGAAAATATGAGTGCATTTCTATTTTTGGTCATTATCACCATCGTGCCTAATACATTTAATGTCTTTGCGTTTTCACATGTAGCACGGCCTGCGTAAATACTGTCATTCGGTATCTTAAGGCCTTAAACACCTAATGTTCTTTTTCGTGTGCATGTGGCACGGATATTACATTACACAAAATTGTACGTATCATTAAATCGCGAAAACTTGGCTGGAGGGAATTTCGCACTTTGTTGAACTTGGCGAAAAGTGGCTCGAACTTGAAACAGAACGAAGAACAAAAAAAAACACAGGACACGCCACTGTCTTGTCCTTCGTTCTTTTGGTTTTTGCTTGTCCTGTTTCAAGTTTGAGCTGCTTTTCGCCAAGAATGTACAAACTAGCACGGGCCAGAGCCATTCTGTGTCGAACTTGTTTGTTGGTTTAACAAAGGCTGCACCACTGCAGCTCTCGAAAAAGGAAATGCGATGGCACCGAGGCATTTTGTCCTACTGACTTTCTCGCCATCCTTTGTTAGCCCAAAGAGGTATTCCTATATCCAATGCAGTTGTGCGAAACAAAAGCCTTTTTTTTTTTCTTTCACTCTTTCATTGCCAGACAAGAACCCAGATAACCTGCAGGAGGCAACAGAACAGTTCAAGGTCATCCAGCAAGCCTACGACGTCCTGAGCGATCCCCAGGAGCGCGCGTGGTACGATAAACATCGCGACGCCATTCTCAAGGGAGGTGAGTCTACGACATATTTTAAAGCGAAGCTTTTTACCTCTGCCCCCCAAGAGTTCTTTCGTGACCGTTGGTGTCAACAGAAAACACCCGTGAACAAATAAAAGAAGTTACTGGCACCACCAGGAATCAAACCTGGGACGAATAGAGTAACAGAGCGAGAGCTCGTTGTCTTACCGATTGAGATATGAGTTCACGCGGAGATGGGGGAGACAGACGGTACACTCACCGAGCACGTCTGTGGATTTACCTCCTGCGTTCTCGCTAAATGCCACATGATAGTCATGTGACCTCTCGCACTGCTGTGAGCTCCGCCCACGGCGTGTGTAGCAGCCGTGTGCGCGCCTTGTGCATGCGCTAGGAGTTTGTAAAAAATTAAAGGAAGCTCACACAAATGCATGGCATCCCACTTCTCCTCCGTCTCCGTCTTGATTCGCCCAGTCCTCAAGTACGTGTCAATAGTCTGGGATCGGTTTCATGCCACCAATATTACGAAGGTTGAGCGTATCCAGAGTCTTGCTGCACGGTTCATTTTGTCAGATAATAGGATATCGTAAGCAGTAACAAAAATGATAAAGATTCTTGACTTGCCATCACTTCAACTCCGCCGGCAGGTCGCCTGCCTCAAATTTCTCTATCTACTGTACGACAACAAAACTAGCCTGTCAAGCGAAGATTATCTACTTCCGGCACCACAGCGATAATCTAGAATCAATCACTGCAAAACCATACGACCATACTTCGCCCACACGGCGCTAAAATATTTCAGAAGTCTTTTTTTTTTCTGACACCATAGAACATGGTTTCTCAAAGTGGGTTCTGCGGAACCTAGGGGTTCCGCAGGCTCCTTTTCGGGGTTCCGCGAGCCACTGATAAATTTTCCCTGGTTCAGCACTCGCCAGGTAACTTAGATGGTGAACCCAAGGTGCGATCGATCTAAGGAACCTCCATTACTCATGCCCGAATGTCAGTAAGCACATCCTGGTGCATAACAGAAAGGTGCAAGCTGTGCAATAAATCCCGCCAGCAGCTTGTAGCCAGCCAGGCTCCGAAAACGGGCCGCGTGGTTGAACTATTGCACTTGAATCTCAGCCTTATATTACCCCCGTGCGCATTTTTTCTGTTTGGAGATAGGTGCTGCTAGCGTATGTGCTCGCGTAAAGTCGATGTTCTTGTGCAATAAATTCATAAGCAAGCAAGCTCTTTTCAATTCATTGCACGTGAATGTAGCGTGAACGGAATGAAAAATGGCGAGGGGTGGGGTAGGGGGGGGGGTTCCTTGGCAGTCAACGGAGCTTAGCAGGGTTCCCTGGGTCCAACATGCTTGAGAACCCCTGCCATAGAACAATGGAACTGTTTGCCCGTGTCGATTATGGAATGTGCAAGTGTAGGTGCGTTTGAACGTGCCTTGTATAATCAACTTTTGGAACCCTCTCCTGCTTGGGCAGCAATGCTGCCTGCAGTATCTCTAAATAAATAAATAAATAAAATAAAAGTCTCTGCCGCCGATCTCGTCACCTCCGTTGGCGTTGGCAAAGACTGAGGAGAAGTACGGTCGTCGAACACCGAGTTTGAGCTTCCTTTCATTTTTTAAAAAAAAAAAAGAGTTTCCACTCATGTGCTTCACCAGTGCAACTCAACCAACCACTATTCATGGATCATGCATTGATTTGACCTTAGCAAAGATTATCTCTTTGAAGTAATAAAAGGTGTGGTCAAGTGCGTTTTACTCGTTTTGGTTTCACTCTTTGTCGAGCCACGTGTGGGAATTCAAGTGACGTCGCATGGGTAATCATTGTGGGTGTCGTTTACAGCTTTGCTTTCCAACGACCTTCACAGGGTGGACTGGCGGGCATTTTTTTCTTTACTTCGCTTCCCATCAAAAACAGTGACCACCGTAACGTGCGTAGACGTCTCAACCACATTGGAGCGTGGAACCGGCAAAGTACATTAGAATGTTGTTTGTATGGTGAACAAAAACAAAATATGGTGAACAAAAAGCCATGCTCGCTCGCCCTTTGAACAATATCATTCTTAAAAATTTTATTTCTGTAAATAATGCTGTGAAAAGAATTGGAAACTGTGAAATTCTTGTCCGCACTTCTGAAAAAAAAAATTTATATGAAGTGGTTGTAATAGAAGTTCAAAATATACATTTTTTAGGTAAATGTTTCAATAGCATTTCCAAGGAAAAAAAAAGTAATTTGCTTATAACAGTTTTGATGCAAACAAAAAATGTTAGCACTTGCGGTTTGTTTGAGCTATTTTTTCCCTCATAACGGTTCTTGGCTTACGGCACAAAGCTATGGGAAGGGATAAAGGGGCGACGTGGTTCTGTCTGTCGGGATGGAGAATGGAGACGACAAGTGGACAAAAGCCTCGTGATGCGTGTGACCAGTGGGGTCAAGCCACTTGCAGTACTGTGGAGGCCGGAGTGGCCCCAGAGAAAGCAGAATCTAATCGCGACAATTTCGGTGAATGGGGCACATCCAGATAATATGTTCTGTTTTCCGGTGTGATTTCCAGTGCAGGTACGGAGCTTTGTCTGCACTGTCGTTGAACCAGATCCTCAATTTTAGGCTAATCCTCTTGAAGAAACCCGGCAGTTTTGTATGACTGGTGGGAACAAATCCTCCCCAAAAATTTTCATGAACTTACTTATAACCAGTGATTTCACGCAACCACGCGAAGCCGAAAAAATAATTCTTTTGGAGTTCGAGACAAAACTTGTTGGCGAACGATGGCTGACATTCACTATCTCTGTTTTACGCGTTAGTCGTCAGAACTAACTCCGGCATTTCGATGTCATCTTGCAATTGGAGCCTTGTTTAGACTTCAAAGTGTGACTCATAATGTACTAGAATGAAGGATGTGCTTTCACCAAGGAGAAATGGTTCAGTAACAGAAGCCTCCTACATTGCAGTGCCACCACCTGAATTTTCTCCATGAAAACGGTAGTAAAACTGTTTCAGACTTCGTCAGAACAGTTCTTACTTAAACCACCACTAGTTCTCCCGAAATACCCTCGCATGAAAATGAAACTTCCTCGGGAACAACTGATTGCATTGTGGACGGATTTGAACGGCTGACCTCGCATCGACAGGTATCGGAAGACTGGGTGTTATCTTTGACTTGACTTGCAGCCAGAGTGCTTATCACAGAAATCACTCAGAGATGCAGGAAAATCACGACGCGCTTTTCTCGATGTGGTGGCGCTGTAGAGAATTTGCTCTCAATTGGGTAGCTGTGTAGTAGCATTAAATATGAACGCATGCTTGGCTTCTAAATGCGAGTGATGCATTAAGATGCCCACAGAGGGTAAAATGATAAAAAGAAATTGTTGATTTTGTCACGCTGAAACTGTAATGACATGAAGTTGCCATTCCCAAGATGCTTTCTTTGCAGTGTACAATAACGATGTTTTCTTTGCAGTGTACAATAACGAATCTAGTTTAAATGAAGAATTGTACATTCTGCCACCTCCCCAGCGATCGTCAAGGTTAAATTATTCAAAAAATGTTGAAGACCATATGCTCCTAAAAAGAACACATTTAGGTATTGTTTTTTTTTTTTTTTTTTTTTTTGTAGGATGTCGACAAATGGGATTCAGTGCCTTCCAACTACTGCATTCATGCTACAACATCTGATAGTTTTGACTTCTGTGCTAGAAACTTGATGTAACTCTCTCCTGCTAGGACGGTGAAAAACCACCTGCAGTATTTCTTAAATAAATAAAATGTGTAATTAACGTGTGATCTTTTCTTCCAGGGTTAGGCGGGGACTACAAAGATGACAGCTTGGACGTGTACTGCTACTTCAATTCCTCCTGTTTTAGCGGATATGGGGATGGCGAAAAGGTGAAGTGGCAAACTTTCCTTTCTACTTTTTTGTTTTGTTACAGCTAAGAACAAACTGGGCTGGGCTCATTTTCTAGGCCAAAAAATAGAAAGAAAAACAAAAACAAAGCCTTCATAACAACAGTGTTCCATAAGTGAGTGTGTGGACTTTGGTGTTTTTTTTTTTAATTATTTGGTAGCTTTGATTGACTTTGTTTTAAAACACAGTAATTTGAGTGCTTTTGACAACGTAACGGACCCCAGGGAGAAAAAAGGACTGTTAAAAAGTGATACATGTATACAAGCAGCTAACTTCACAAATGAACACACGCTTGCAGGCTGTTCATCGAAGAATGATGCAAAACAAAGCGCTAAACTTATGGTGCTAGCAGCTGCTGCAACAGATTCATCGACTGCCATCATCATAGCAAGCAGGCTGTATGCAATAGAGTTCCGATAGTTCAGGCTCGCTTACTTTGAATTGCTGTAACACTCGGGGGTTGGCACCAAT
This sequence comes from Haemaphysalis longicornis, assembly GCF_048455015.1. NCBI lineage: Eukaryota > Metazoa > Arthropoda > Arachnida > Ixodida > Ixodidae > Haemaphysalis > Haemaphysalis longicornis. Next base: position 30,980,638 of record NW_027526225.1, read on the forward strand.
GTGCTGATATTAGGGTTGCCACCTTCCCCAGAAAAAAAAACCGGCCCTTCGGGGGGAGGGGGGGGGGGGGGGGGGGCGTGGTACAAAAAATGTTAATTTGTGTTGAAAAAACGACTCCATGTTTTTGACATGCAGTAACATATTTATTGTAGTGCTTTCTTAGAGAGGAATCAACATAACCTTTCTACTGAAATTGGTTGAGAGCTTGGTTATTGCACTGTATGTGCTTTACTAAAAAGTAATCGCAGCGGCAGCATTTCGTTGTTTTGTTCCTCCCTTACGTCCCCCTCCATCTCAGGCAGCGTGCTCGCCCGCGTATTTTCTCTGCTCGCGTGTCTTTGCGTAGCTTGTCGACACATATTTATCGTCTTAGTTGTTGAATTGACGCTTATAGAACGCCAAAATGGACATAATCACGGCACGAGGGCCAAAAAACCGGCCAATGACGGCCGGTTTTTAGTATGGACCGGCAACCAGCCCGTTGTTTAAAAAAACCGGTCGGGCAGGTCCAAAACCGAGCAGGTGGCAACCCTATGATATGCTCACGTGGTTATAAAATGCACCTTTATAATCTTTCAAGACTGCTTTGCTTGAAATGATTTGTTGATGTCCTTAGAGTTCAAGTTACTGAGATTTTGCTGTATTTGCAATATACGCAAACGCGCAGCAAGCCGAAGGGTTAGAGCACACGGTTGTCATTAGCCGATGACTGAATGGTCAAATGGGGTGTACCACATCATGGGACAGGGTGTCAATATTCCAGTGACCGCACTCTTAGGTGATAAAAAATGTCGGCATCCCGGGACGGCTGGTGTGAGATTGCCTTGAAAACAGAGTTTTCAAACTACCTCTTTCCATTTACAACACTTAATAAAACATCATTGAATTGCTTGAAATAAAAGATTTGAATAGAATCGAAGTTGATTTGGAAAAAAAAAACCCGGTTGAATAAAAATATCACAAGTTGTGCAAATTAATACCCAGTGCTAGCTGTTCATGCGTGTGAGCTAACATGATTACGTAACTGGGCAATACAGCCCATGATGAGGTTGGGATTTTTACAAAAAAAAAAAAAAAAAAAAACCAACAACCGCAGCCTTGCTAATGCGTGAATTCTCTGGTTACATCAGGGTTTTTATGCGGTGTTCCGAGAAGTCTTCCAAAAGCTCGCTGCGGAAGATGAGGCGTACCAGGATGAGCCCGTCACTGTGCCAGGATTTGGAGACAGCACAAGCTCATACGACGAGGTGAGTGTTTCTCTGAAGCATGGTCGGTGGGGCTTTGCGCGGTGGTGGCAGGGTGTTTTCATGTTTTCGAAAAGGGGGGGGCCTGTGTTTCCTCACATATGGGGATAGTTTGTGGTCGCCTGTTTTATTTTAGTAAAGCTTGGTGTCGGGCTAGTTCGTATAGCATCATTGGGTGCTTGCGCTGGGACGTATTACCGAGACAGACAACGCAAAAAACGCACACTTTGATGACACGAAGACAGTTCACTTGCAACTAATTTTTAAATGCAGAGGAAAGATAACATATAATGCGAAAAGTGGGAAAGGAAAAGATATACGAGGTTACAAGAAACGCTGGCGTAAGTACGTGCAGTGGCGTGTGTGGCTGTTACAAGGATTCCTCCAAAAACTGCATCTCGCACGTAGTGAAAGTTATAGAGGGGGAGCTGATGCGCTCTCCTTAGCACCCCGACATCATAGCAAAAGCTTCGAATATCTCCCGTGAAATTTGGTCTCGCGAGCAAAACGAAAGTGTTGCCTTATCAAAGGCAGGTTCACATTTGCACCTCGTTCGGTGTTCGGCGAAACTCCCTGCCGGCATTACTTGCTGGAATGCATTTCGCTGCTCCCTGAGCCTTTTCGATTCCCTGGCCCTTTGCAAAAAACTGACATTAATTATCAGTTGTTGTGACCTCAAGTATTTAAAGGTACATTCAAGGCAACCAAGTTGGTTTCAAACGAAAGTCCGACTTTCCCATAGCCATTTTAGCAGTGATTACGTGCTGAAAGATGCCTTAATTTCTGAGAAATCGCTAATAAAATGCTGATCAAATGTGACACAAACAGCGACTGCAGCCGCTGTTTGTGTCATTATAAACCGTAAGCTAGCGAGGCAGCGGTGATGTATAGCGGCATAGAAAAAACCAAAACAGCACTACTGTGTAACAAGCGGTTTGGCCAGTTTCAGTGAAATCAGTCGGGCTTTCTTAAAATCCCGTGACCTTCGCTGCTTCGGAACACTAAGCAAAATGTTCCTTTATGGGACCAGTAATCACTATTGACGCTTTGTTGAAGAAAAACATGTTGTCCTTTTGAGGCCCTGCGAATGTTGGCATCGAACCAACCGCCCGTGCGTAGCTCGCAAGCTTCCTTGAAACGCGGTACAGCCGCCCCAAATATGGACATGTAGCGGCAGCCACATTTAGCGGCACGCCAGACATTTTAACCACTTCCGATGCAACTTGCGTGGTATAGCCAGTGGCAGCGGCACCTTTCTTCACGTTTCCGCTATTCCCTACCATATTTTAAGAAAAGCTACGTGTAAGAGGCATATTTAAGTTCTCAGTGGGCTAACCTATCGATCTAGAAAAAACTTGTATGCTGGCTTCAGTCTCCTTTTAATGTGTCATTTTAGGATTGCTGCGAAAAGCAATAAGCAATAAAAAGAGAACACGAAAATTTGTTGCCAGCACTCCTTTAACTTTTTCGTTATAGTGCCATAGGCCAACGGACACGGACTCAAAACGGCGCCTTGCAGACAACTATCGCCATCTGGTGTATTTATTGGCGGCTCCTTTTTCAGTTTAAGTTTTGTTTGTTTACATATACTGAGCGGAGGCCGCATTGTGAGCAAAATTTGAACCAAAGTTAGCTCCAAGCTGGGTGGACGTGGTGTCAACTTCACACCACACTCCTCAAAGTTTGTCTATCGTCGCTGGGACTTCAGCAGCTGCTGTTGTTCATTTTTATGACCCCAGCAGCAGTGATGACTCCAGCAACAACGTGGGATCGTCAGATTTTAGTCCCGACGAAGCAGATATTTGGCCCCCTTTTTGCCCCTGGATCCTGAGTAACCCCAGCCGAAAAGGATGAAGAAGAGGAGTAATTGCAAGATCTTCTACGAAAAACAGGGCACAAAGCAGAATGAACGTCTTCTGCTCCACTTGCGATGTTTACCTTTGCTTTCTGCCGGCGCATGACTGCTTTGCTGAGTGGCACAGCCATTAGATTGACGGGCCTTCAAAAATCGAGAACATGGTGTACAGGATCTGTGTATAAATTGAATGATAGCTAAGGAACATAGGAGCCAGTTATATATTTCAGATTTTCCAAAATAATATTCTGTCTTAGTAAAATTGCCCATTTCTATTGCGTTTAATTTTTTGTGCTTTTTGTTTTGTTTATTGTACCTTTCGCAAAATTGCTCCTGTGCATTTGAAAGGGCGAAGTATCAGGTACAATTTCGTGTATAACAATGCTAAAGGTGTCTAGTTGTTCAAAGGAAAAAAAAAAATTGGGGGGGCAAGCACCCGAAACCGGTTATTTTTTTCGCCGTAACGAAAGAGCTAAAATGCCAAGCCATAGCACAGGCTAGTACATATCGCAAAATTTAGTTTCCGCCTGTGACGTGGCATTGCTTCGAATGTAGGTGGAGAGTACGAGTTTTAGCGTAGCAGGATGATAAACCTGACGATTCTTTCGCTCCCTGCCTCGTTTCTCATTTGCGTAGGTTGTGGGTCCGTTTTACGGCCACTGGCAGAGCTACTGCACCGCTCGAAGCTTCGCCTGGCTCGACGAGTACGATGTGCGGACAGCGCCCAACCGGCGAGTGGCCCGGCTCATGGAGCGGGAGAACCGGAAGCTCCGAGACGCCGCCCGACGGCAACGCAACGAGGAAGTCCGGGTGAGCCAAGCCCCGCTTTTTGCGACGCAAAGCACCTCGCAGAGCGGGAGCCTTCATGTTTTTCTCCCATGGAAAAAAACTTTCCATCCCTTCCTCAAGAAAGGTGACAGGAAAGCGAAAGCTTTTCTCGCATCAAAACTGCGTTAAGACTACGTCAAAACCATCGCTGTAAGTGAGTCCAATCGATTGTCAAACCTTCAAAGACCTAAATCGCAAATGAAGAACGAATGCATGCGGCAATTTTGTGCGCACTAAGTAAACACATTTACGAACGATCTAAATGTATACCGATACGTGGTTTAGGATATAAGAGTATACTATTGCACTCCTCCTTCATGATCGGTGAGTGCATCCTTATCTAGAAGCGAACCTTTTTCGCAATTTTCAAGTAAGCATTTTGAAACAATGGAACTTTCACGGACGCGCCGTATGTCTAAAGATCTTATCAGAGCTTTTCGCGGTCGACCAACCGGTGTATAGGGAAATGCATTAGTTTTTTGACAGGATGCCAACAGTCCCACTACGAAAGGCTTCGCTTTAACAACTTGCCGGGCGAGACTGCCGTTGTTGAGAACGGCTGTAAGTGTTAGCGGATTGTTCTAGTCATCTTTCGTTCTTTTAAAATAAAGTTCTCCATGAATATTTTTTCATTTGCTGCATCTTCTGATCCCTGTTTCTTGTTTATTAAGCCAAGTGGGGACGAAAGTTGTGATCATGATGTGAGAGTTCTTTGCAGAATGCAATTTATTCTGTGTACACGTGTGTCACCTGCAACTCTGGTAAACGTATTGCTCAGCTTCGCAACCGTCAAATAATTTTAGGGCTATCAGTTCCTCGTCTAGCCCCACTTCCCATGTTAGAGCCAGTTTTAGTGCACTTTTTTTTTTTCACTTATTCTTCCTTGTTTGCATCAGTGCAGGGTTCTGATAACTAAATTAACTTTAGCTTCCCGGGCCACCTTGCGATGACACCGTGAAGGTGGTGTGGCTGTGTTGTACAGGACAATGAAGGGAAAGGTCTTGACCTTTGGAAGAAACTGAAAGACTGCCAGTATTGCTATATCAATGGATTAATGAGGCACTTGGCTTGATTTGATGTGGTGTGGTCTACTACTACTATGTATGCTATTTGGGCTTGAGGATGCTCCTTAAACCTTGTGCTGGGCTGTGTGGCACATGTTGTTAATAAGATACTTTTTTTTTTCCTTCTTGCTTTTCTACGTGCAGCAATTGGTGCAGTTCGTCCGTAAGCGAGACAGGAGAGTGCAGAAAAGGAAGGTAAGTTCCCAGTGTTTTTTTTTCGTTCGTGTGGGGAAAAAGGCACCATATTTTTGCGCGTATAACCCGCCTTGCATGCAATCCACACCCCCACTTTCAACCTGCCAGAAAAGAACAAAAAATCCTCGCGTATTGCCCGCACATTTGGTACAGGAAAGGCTGCACCAAAGCTACGGCTCAAGCAACAACACATCACAAACTATGTAGACAGAAAAAGCGTATATTAAGCAAGTAGAATGCAGTGACTGCATGGGGAAAGTCACAATTCATTAATGAAATTAAGTTAGAGTGCGCTCGTCCTTGTTTTTTCTTTCTTGTCCTTGTATGTTTTGCTCAATCGCTGCCATGGAAGGCTTAGTCAGTGGTACTGCGTAGGAGCTTCACGGCACAACGCGCATAGCCGTGAAGCTGCACTAAAGAAAAAACCTCGCGTATTATCCACACCCCTACTTTGCCACTGAAATTTTCACATTTTGGTGCGGGTTATACGCGCAAAAATACAGTACCTAAAGGGGTTGAGACGCCAAATTTTACCTTTGTAAAAAGCCTGCTGTAGGCTTTTTCTGTATGCAAGGACGCTCAACACGAAGGGCTGGGTACATTAAATGTTTTATGTATATTTTTATTCGCTTTTAAAAAGTACTTAAATGCTCTTCTGGAGATCAGGACCCATCGGTAGTGCCACTAGCCACGACGTCAACGTATTTCCATCATAACGAAGTTTCAGTGACGCCATACGACGTTAGTGACTCGAGCGACGTCAACGTTAACCCAAGTTACCGCAGTTACCTATTTGGTCGGGTCAGCAAGCAAGTGCGAGCAATGTGTGAGCCCCATCTGCTGCGCTACGAAGCACCATGCCGGTCTGCTGTTGGGTTATGGACTCGGGGAGGGCTTATAATTAGGCAGGGCTTATAAGCTTGCTGAATGAGCTGTTTGTGCTCAAATGTAATGCATATTCATTTTACAGCAGTAAGAATGGTAAGGTAAACACTGAAAGTTACGAAAATACACGTAAACATAGAAGTGCCGATCCGCGCTGCTGTTGGTACTGGGCGCACTGTGCTTGGTTTAGCTGCAACAACACTCCGTTGCTTTGGAGTTGTCTTACAGGACAGTGGCTGAGGGGTGTGAGTGATGTTGTCTTACATGACCCTGTTTGTCGAGCACACCCAACGTTTCACGAAACGATTACTTTCTACCGTAACAAACACAAGCTAGGTGCAAATACGGTCAAAAACAAAGCTATGGCGGACAACGATTTGCCAATGACTATGGTAGCACCATCTAGGAGGACTGACGTTAAGCAAGGCTGCGGAGCGTAATGACGCACTGGAATTTTGTTTGAACACCAACCCTTGCGATTCCATGGCATACATCACGAAAACGCACGATTTGGCGGGAGAATCAAAATTTTAACGTAAATTGATTAATTTCTCAGTGAATACGGCATCGTTTGCTGCCGTACAAGCGCTGGGAGAACTTTGAAGCGTGAAATCTTTCGAATAAAACAAACTTGTATTTTGTCTGCATGTCCCCTTTAAGAATCTAAGCTTTAAAAAAATTGGGCAGCTTGCACTGGTGGCACAAGGCTGGAGAAACAGCTGAGCTGGTGGCCCCTCTCTCTTCGTCTGAGACCCACCTGTTGCTCCTCAAATGAATTTTTGAACGTGCTGCTGAAAGTTTTCTATGACTGGCAGGCCTGTATTGTTTTGTCCACAACCCGCTTTGGGCGAGATGTAGAATCTCTCCAAAAGTGGACCGTGTTAGCCCACGCTAGAACCTGCGGAAACCGGCTTCGCAAACTAGGAGTCTGTGCTCCCCATTTCAAGCGCGAACGCACGTGAACTGTTTTCTTGGTATATTTTTGTGAGCTTCTCACTTGGCACAAACCCACGTGCAAGCCTGGACGACACTGGGTGCTTCTAACGAGGTGTGCGCTCACGTGTGCTCGGCTGGGCTCAGTTTTCTGATAGCGCTCGACGGTGGGACTAAAAGCTTAAAACAGCTCCGCATTAAAAATTTGTGATCCTCCTGAAGCATTGCGTTGGCAGTTGACTATTTGAATTAAGAGGCCGTGAAGACAAAATGCAAGTTGGGTTCGTTAATGAGACTACTTTGTCTCGATAACCATCATACCAATTTTGTCACAAACTTCGAACGAATAACCGAGGCATTTAAGAAAACGTGACAAGCACTGGTGACTCCCCGTTCACTTTCTGGCCATCTCCCCGTGATGTCATAGAATCTCGTTTGTGCGATTTGCTGCCACCAAACACTATTATTACTAAGAAACGTGACTGGGAAGTTGTTTCCAGCAGTTCCCTTTGATCGTATCAGTTGAAGAATGCTAGCGTGTAGTTAACACACTGATAGCTATGTTTTTGGTGATGGACCATAATACGTCACTTGGGCTCACATTATACCATTGTAGGGCAAAATTTGAAACTTTTCCAGTTTCTCCTGCATTTTTCGGTTGAAAAAAACATCTGTCATGGCTGAAATGGAACAGGGTCAGTTACCACAGGTTACGTCTTTGGTGTCAGACACAGTTGTATTTTGTCTTCGTGCCACTCTTAATCAGCGGGAATTAGTAGGTGACCCGCCGCGGTGGCTCAGTGGCTAAGGCATTGCGCTGGTGAGCCCAACGACGCTGGTTCGATTCCCGGCTGCAACGGCCGCTTTTCTGATGGAGGCGAAAAGAAAAAAACGCCCGTGCGTACGAGATTTCGGCGCACGTTAAAAATTACCCAGGTGGTCAAAATTAATCCAGAGCCCTCCACTACGGCGCGCCTCATCGCCTGCGTTGCGTCGGCGCGTTAAACCCAACAATCAATCAATAAATTAGTAGGTGTTTTAAAACCGTTTTTTTAATGTGAATAAGGGGTTGTAATTGCTTGTTTATTTTTGCTGTTCATTAAAAAAATATGGTTGTGTCAGTGATACCTTTTTTTCCCCAATCTGTGGGTGACTGTATCACTGTTTTGTTTTTATTTTCTGCTTGTGTTGATCTTGCCTGCAGAAAGAACTCGAGGAGAAAGCTGCTGAGAGTTCCCGGAAGTCTGAGGCCAAGAGGGTGCAGCGAATACTGGAGCAGAAAAAGTGAGACTGCTTCTTGTATTTGTGAACTGCATCGAGGATGTGCGCTGGATTTCATGAAAAGCTTATGAAAGAGTCTCGTAAAGAGTCATTATGTGCAAGTTAGCATTATTTGTTTTTCACGCCAGTGTGTTGTTTTTATAGCTTTAACTAGTGGGGTAAGCTAGGCGGCCTGGCATAACATTATATTAGTGAGGCGGGACAAGGCGGGACATCGAAAATATGAAATGGAACAGCTGCCAGCCACAAGCCTTCTCAAGCTACAGCAGACTAAATTAAATGACAGACCAAATGGACAGAGATAAGGAACTACTTACATACAAATTTTGGTTGGTAATCCTTCATTGCTTCGAGTGTTACGTACTATTTTTAACGAAACTAAAAGTACAAAATTGCAAGGGATGGGAGTGAAAAAAATATCTTTTGTTTCCATGTGGCTGGAAATATAGCAGCAAAGCAAAGCCCCTCCAAAAGCAGTATTCAATTTTTAAAGGCAGTCGTTAGTACCCTTAAAGCATTGTATCGTAAACTCTATGGTTATCCATGGACCTGGTGTTTTTGTGCATCCTTTCTGCTTTCTGCTATAACGTCTACTTTCTCCGGGCATGGTTCATGTGTTCGTTGGTCATCGCTGGTAGCTTGGCATGCATGCGTCTCCACTATCAAAGCACAGGCTTACCGAGCGCACGTTTTAAGAACAGCTGGCCTTTGCCAGGCAGTGAGCTCTCGGGATAGGTCCTCTGCTTTCAAAGGAGGAGTTGCAACCATAAAAGCCAAAAATTCTAGCTGATTGCAAGACGTAATGTCAAGTTTTCGATGCAAGCTTTATGGCGTGCTTCACGGTCGAGAAGTTGGTGGAAAAATTTTTTTCACACGTATATTTTGACGCAACTGGAAACGGCAGCATACCCACACACACACAAAAAAAATAAATTGCTGCTTTATGCCCATGCCCGCGTACACATCCACTCCCTAAGTTTAGAATCATCTGCCCCTGATGCCTACCCACATACAGCTGTAAACGCGACTGAATTTGGGGTCTGCCACAAGGTGACAAGTGCATGGTGTACGCATATTTGACAAACCTGGCTATATAGACACACCCCACGTTTGCCTTTTTCGCGTTGTAATGGAAGAATCGAACAACTAATGAATGCATTCGTAAGCTCAACCGACCTAGAAGATTCCAAACTATCCTCAATTTTTACAAAAATGCTTAGATGTGACATAAGAGAACATGTTGCAGCAAAAACAAAATGGCGTTGGTCTTATGTGAAAAATAAAAACGACTGCAGCACCAACCCAGGTCGTTAGGGTGAAAACCTGCGACTCTACTCCTAGGCCACTGGGGCCGAAAAGCGAAGCGTGTTCAGCAGTTGCTCAAGAGAATAGAAGGTGTGTGCAAGCGAACCAGTAGGTGGCACTAGTGGGGGTGCATCGTGGTGGCCAGGTTTGTCAGTCATGCATCTTGAACCAGGGTACTTGTGGTATAAGGGTGTCAGAAAATGTATTCCAGGGGCCTGTTTTCTCCAATCAGAAAGGGGCTCTCCACAATGTACTAAGGATGGTTCTTTTCTGTTTTTTCTCTCCCTGGACTCTTGGCTGCAGGGCGATGGCGGAATACGAGGAGTCCGAGTGGTGCTCCATGGCGCAGCTCGAAGTCCAGCTGAAGGACATTGAGGCCCAGCTGGACTCTCAGTTTGGCCAGGAAAGCAACGCGCAGTCCGGCGTTGCGGCTTCTGACCAATCTGGAGGTACGCCTTGGCGGCCGTTGAGAATTTTATGAGAAGCACATCAGAGAGCTCCGTTTGATGGAGGGGGAGGGGGACGGGGGGCTGAGCACTTGTAGCGAGAAATCAGGGTCCCCTAAGCTCTTGCCTTGCTAAGAAACTTCCCTCTGAAGTAACGTGATGCCCAACTCTGCCCCCACTCTTAAACGTCGCAGTTGACTTCAGTTGTTCTTGTGTAGCCGTCTGATGCAGCAACTCTTAAGCTGTGCATCCCTATATTTTATCATAATGACCCTCTAATCCAGTTACTCGGTAGCTGACCTTGCTTTTCATGTGATTACTAAAATGGAAACGATTCACGCTTGGAGTCCTCCACATTGTACCTGTACCGGTTTAGTTAGTGGATCCTTGTGCCATTAACAGCTAGCATCAGTCAGTTCATCAGTCAGTCACAAAGGGGCAGGCAAAGACGGTAGTGAAATAAACCAAAAAGTCACTAACCTGTGATATGTTTTTATAAAAAATCCCGGGCCATCTCTACTAACAGGAAGCCTGGGGAGGGGCGAAGCATGCGGTGTATAAGCGTGTTCTTGGCGTTTTTTGCCAACGGAGATGGAACTGCTTGTACTAGTGGTATACAGCTTTGCTGTAAAAGTCTCGTCTTTGAAGCACTAAGCTTTGTAGCGTGAAGTGTAAATGAGTGTTCCGTGTTTTTTTAGTACACGTTACGTTCTAGCGCGAGGCGTAAACAGTGTCCCAGTGTTTTAGTATCGTGACTACATGACACGACGATTATGACGACGACAGGAGACGCCAACAGCCCCAGCCCCTAAGGGGCTTCACCCCTAAAGCCACTCTTTGCTCCCCCCCCTTCTTCTTTCCGTCACCTTGGGTGGAGTCCCAATGATCTTTGTGTATTTGAAATGTCTCAGTGGCGGTCGAGCACCTGCTAATGCTGCAGCTGCGGACATGTTCGCAAGATGTTAATGTGAACACGTTTAGTCTAGCTAGGTACCCAATTCAGCGTTATCGCGTACCCAATTTGAGTGCTCAGTGCAGTTTTCATGGCTGCAGCTGGTTTCTTCCTTTTTTGGGACCGTTCGAATTATTCACCTTGAACTTATTTTAAAATATCATTGTTCGCTTCGAAGACGAGAGCCACTATTCGGACACTCCTGCCAAAGGAGTATTGGGAGATGCTTGCTTAGTACCTTATCGTATTGGGTTTTAGTTAGTAGTCAAGGATGGGGCTTAGTGTTGTGTAATTTCAAGCTGCTGTACTGAGCTGCGCCCATCATTTCAGCAAACGGTGCGGTGTCCGGAAGCGAGGAGTCTGTGGAAGAGGAGGAGGAGGAGGAGCTGGACGAACTCTACTGTGTGGCCTGCGACAAATGTTTCAAGTCGGACAAAGCGTGAGTGACTTCTCTACGAGTGATACGTGATCTTAAAAGGGCCATGAAGACAACATGCAAGTTTGGTTGACTTAAGAAATTGCTTTGTCCTGCTGACAACAATGTCGGCTTTACTGCAAGCATCACCGGGACGCTTCGCCGTGGTCCCAGCAAACTCCCCCTAGAAATACAGTGGAATCTTGGTCATACGAATCTCAAGGGTCGGCACAAATATTTGTATCACCCGAAAAATTCATATCATCAGAAAACGAGAAAAAATGGAGTAGTGCCGCCTATGTGACAGGCGGCGGCAACATGGCGTCGGCTCTTGCCGCAAAGAGGTGCAAGTTGCTCAAGGTGTAAACTAAATTGCTCATGCGGGAAAGGAGCTTACAGTGTCGGAGAAAACAGCGCTATAAAATGCCATCCGCGCCAAATATCGGCCGCGGAGTTGGCCCAGCCAGCTGCTGCGAGCGCTTCGAAATTGCCGCCTTGAGGCACACGTCTCCCCATTGGCGCAAGTCGTGAGGCTCCTGCCACTGCCGTTCGCGGCAAGTGAGGCAGAGGCTGCCGCCGGGGTGCCGGCCCAAATCGTCAACGCGGGAGTCGACGCAATCGTCGACGCCGACACAAGACATCGTCGACGCAACGTGCAGCCACATGTGATTCGTGCGTGTCGGCGTTGCACGCGCGTCATTTTCACGCCTGCGTTGACGATTTCGCCCCCGCGACAGATTCTACCTCGCTCAGAAAATGACGCCCAATGCACGCGGCGGTGGAAGGAGCCTGCCGACTTGCGCCAATGGCGAGGCGCGCTCTTCATGGTGGCAGTCTTAAAACGCTCCGGAAGGCCCGTTGGCATAGAGATAATATACTGACTCTAGAGGGAAAGCACGCCACTGAGCCAATGCATTGGAACCGTACGACACACAGTGGCAGACATGATACAACGATTTGAAGGTTGCCAGCTGAGCTTTTGCTTACTAAAAGCGGCAAAAGCGATGGGTTGTAATCTGGCAACGTGCTACTGTGGCGTTTCCACGTCCGGCTAGTGAAGCATGCTGGGATTAATTGTAACAAGGCTGGCCATGCGGAATTTCCGTCGGCAGCGTCGACAGCATTGCGTAGTTTATCTCCTGTGGGTAGGCAACCGACGTGTTTTCGGTTTAGCGTGTGACTTATATGTACTGAGACTATTTGAGCAAGATGTGGCAATGCTCACACAGCACTTGCGCGCAAGCTGGAATGCGACTGATCGCATGCGCGAGGACGCCAAGGAATCAGCTGATCCGTGCTGGGGCGCACAGAAAAATGAATCTCCGTCATGATCTCTGTGCATTTTTGTGCTTAGCCGCTTTATTTGCTACTCTGTGAAATTTTACTAGTCACTCAATGCTTTTCAAACGAAGTGAACTGTGGCTTTAGCTGAATGTAAAACCTTTATTGACAAAAAAAAAATGTTACGTTGATATTGCCGGTGAGTCGCGGCCCTTTGAAGCATAGGAACGAAAGAGCACGGTCGATTGTAGGCCAACGGAGTGGAAGAATACATGCCAAGGGAGCATGCGAAATACAGTCAGCGGCGTGTCCCGTTTTTTTTTTTTTTTTATCTGTCTGTATTCGTCAAGTTCTAGCTGCTTTCCACCACTTCAAAAGGGAAAGCTTGCAGGACTGAATGGGCAGTATTGAATGGGCAGTAATTTGCCGCACAGAGCGCGCGAGGAGAGAACATTGACTTATTGTGAATGATTAAAAAAGAAACCGCATTTCGTTATCTATTTTTTACGTTCTACCTTAACGAACGTTTGCAGGAAAGTTCGAAGCACGGAGAGCTGTAAGAAGTTCCATGAACAAAACAACTGGAACTGAACGATTATAAAAGCTCCTTTTATTTCTCTTCCAAAGGGAACGATCGCTGGCTGCCACTCCGTAGCCTGTGTGAACTTGCGGTAGTCAAGGTCAGATCGGAATCACTGTCCCGGCGTCAATTATAAATAATTCAGGGGCAATAGATAGGGTGCTTAACGTGAAGAAATGAATGACAGCCTCGCAAGCGCCCTGGGGCCACTTGCTCAGCGCGTGCATCCGAGTTGTACCAGTTGTACACGTTTTGCACGCACGCAGATCTGAGCTGGAGACTGCACACACACACACTACGCAAGTCAGGCGCAAGGGCCTGGCCACTTCCTGGCACACTTAAAGGAGTACTGACACGAAATTTCTCCCTTTCAGTTTTTATGCTGTAAAGAATACCTATTGGCCCAGTAATTACGAAAATAGCATATAGCAACAGCTTGTCGCCACTCTTCTAATCAATCTGATCACGAAAAAGAAGCTCCACATGCGAGAAAGTAGATGTTAGTGTGTTGAAAATTGTGCTAGGAGTTGTTATCAGCGCTGAATTTAAAAGTGGCGTTCAGATATTTGCCGCGATGGTAAGCCTACGCTGACCAGCAGCGGAGGTTCGGCGCTCCGACCCAGCACTGCTGGCACCACGGTGCGGCGAGCGGCCGAAAGATGGCGCCACCTGCGTGCTAGAATCAAAACAGGCCGCGGCAGACGTCTTGGTCACCGATCGCTGAAACGGAAATTATTGCCAAAATAAAGCTTCATATGCGAAAAAGGGGATGATAGTGTGGTGAAAAGTTGTGTAAGGGATGGTCATTCGCAGTTGTACAGATACCAGCGATCAAATAGTCGCCACGATACTAAGTTCCCAACACCCAAGGTGACCCGTGCAACCCCGAGCCCGCTGGCTTGGGCGACAGTTCTTGCGGCCGCCGGCGCGCACGAACTCAGTCCACGTTTAGCGCTGCATGTCGTCGCGTGGAAAATAATGCATCTTGGCGTCGTTGTCGATTTGCTCGGACAGGCTTCCACGAGCAGTACTTCGCATACCGCGAGCTTGCCACAGCACAACTTGGGCGAGCTCGGCGACGCGCACCGCCGCATCGCCGCGGTGTTTGTCGACATCGCGCAGTTTTCGGCACCAGTGCCGAACACCATGCGCCGGCAATGAACTGAAGATCAAAGACGTCGAACACGCAACGTTTACAAGCATTGCTCACACAGCTACACCCACGTCTCCTGCCCAAACGAATACCACCGACAACAGCAGCGCAGGATATCGTCTCCAGTTCTGAAAACGACTATATGACGTCACCCTGAACCGGCCAGACACTCAGGCCAATGTTTCGTCATGCCGAAAGCGATTGCGCTAGTGCTGCCAATTTGTGGAAGCTCGCGGCCTGGACAATCAAAATCGATTTTAGATGTGAATCCGGCCTTGGATCGCTGCAAAAATTTCTGTGAGGCATCTGTACAAACTACTGAAGCCAATTATATCATTTTTTAGGTATCAAAATTTGGTGTCCGTACTCCTTTAAAGAAGATCGAAACCAAAACTGAACTACGCACTTACTCTTTGTTCGCTAATTAGAGCTTAATTACACTAAAAGTTTTTTAAAGCTAGTTTTAATTACTGAGGCAATTATTTGTAACAATTTTGCTTCAGTTCTTTGTTTTAGTTAAATAATTACGGAACAACTTTTTAGAGAGCTGAATACAATTGATCTGGCAACCGTGGGAATTGTATCATGTCAGCGCCCACGATTTGTACGGTCTCGGAGCTCGCTTAACCCCCCTGCCCGCTGGCCCCGCCGGAGATGTTTAGGCTTACCACGGTTGCGTATACAGTGTAGACCATTTATAACGTAACCACTTATAGTGCGGGACCGGATATAACGCGGGTTTTTGCGACCACCGGTTTGCCTCCCATAGAACTCAATTCATAAGCATACCGCTTAAGATGCGGTCGGCCGAAGCACAATACCGTTTATAATGCGGTTTTTCGGCGGGTCTGCTGATCGACAAGCGCAGCTGAGGCATCGTTTTAGGGTAGCAAAAGAAAAAAGAAGGAATGAAATCGTCCGTCTGACGCAGCGTTCACCCCTTGCCCTCCTCTATCGTAGACACCCAAAGAAAAAAAAAGGCACCTTTTAGTTCGTGCGTATGTGATAACCACAACTGTCCTTGCTTGATGCATCTCGGAAGATAGCGACAGACTCCCCATCCGCGCGCGGCAAATTGTTTTTATTAATCGTGAACCGCATGGCCCGTTTTCGCGCATGAATCATGCTCATCGGCGTTTTTTTTTTTTTTTTTTTTTCGTGCTCGTGTTGACGATTCCGCGCTCGCGGTGGCTTCTTCGCGTGGCAGTGGGAGGAGCCTGACTACTTGCACCAATGGGGAGACGCGTACTTAATGGTGGGAGATTCGAAGCGCTCCAAGCCCGCTAGCCGCGCCACTGGTGTTTAGGCTTACCACCGCGGTATTTTTTTGATGAGCGCTTTCACAAGCAGCGTGGATGGTGGTTTACAGTTGAACCCCTTTATAAGAGACACGTACCGGGGAGCAGTTTCTGTCTCTTATACGAGATGTCTCTTATAAGCAGGGTACCATGTTTTCACTTACTAATCAGACCCTAGTTCAATGTGGGCACTGTATGACTAATATAAGCTCAAAAGAACGCTACAGCATGTTTCAAAAGATTCATTCTAATTAATGTTTGGTCCCAGAATTTTTATGAAACTTTGTTTGCTTCATGACTGTATTTACACTGTTTTTTACAACCGATTCTACAAGCTTTTTTTCCTTTCCTTGTTTGTGGAAGATGAATCATAGATGTTGAGTTCACAAGCCTGATGAATAGCCAGAGCGCACAGCTTCTTTCACTGTGTGCTCAGGCTATTCATCAGGCTTGCAGGACTCAACATCTGCGATGCTTCTTGATTGGGAGCTACGCAAGTGGGAGAGCCCGCATGTGCGGTCGCACTCCAATGGGTGGCAGTAAGCTTCAACCACTTCTGTGAGTTGCATTTCCATTGGCAAGGCTTCTTATCGTCATTTCATAGCTGACTGAACCACTGTGTGTTTGCTGAAGTTATAATAAATAGCGACTGCAGGTGTCTGTCGTCCACCTGTGTTTCCACAATGGAAGCAACTGCAATCAGTGACTGGTGGCACTGCATCTGAAGTTAAAATGAAGTTAAAATGTCTGTTACAAGCGAGATTAGTGATTAAGGTTCAAGGATGACTTGTCCCTTATAACCAATTTTCTACATCCAATGTCTGTTATAAAAGAGGTCGATTTAATGGGAAAGATAGGGCAGCCAACCATGTGGGTGAATAGTGTCTCTTATACCCATTTGTCTCTTACATCAGTGTCTCTTATAACGAGGTTCAACTGTATATTCCACTTTTCGCCCACATTATTAGCTCTTTTCTTGCATGAGCATCTTCGCTTGCGCCCCGTGCGGCATTTCGGCGAGCGGTTAGAAGCGGTCGCTGGAACTGCCTGCACCGCTTTACGGGCAGTGCCGACGTCACGGTGCCGCCTCTTACCGCGCCGCCCACACCACGCCAGTTGTATCCGCGCTGGCGTGCACTGCACGTTTTCGCGATACCAAATCTACCGCGCGGTTCACGCTTTAGAACGTTGTGCAGATAAGCCACCGCTCTTTCCCTTTCCGAACATGCGAGCCGCGCGAAGCCGAAGATTTCCACCACCAGTACGTTGCGCTGATAAGCAGCCGCCTTCGGCATCGTGAGCACAAGGTGGGGTTAAAAAAAAAAATTCCCGCTGGCGCTCTTATCACGTCCTGTGGCATCTGTGCTAAAAACGCAGCCATGGTCTTTCAAAACACAACGGAAGTTAAAGCCGCGCTCGCCGTTTGTGAGACTGCGCTTTTTCCCTGCAGCAGCGGCTGATGTTAAAAATAATACGAAATATAGACCGTGCCTTCGTTTTTAAGGGCTGTGCGTTTGAGTGATGATAAATATAGGATTACTTGAGTGGTAGGTGCCGATGTGGTTGAATTCGCGCGTGTTTTGGTTATAGCGCGGTACCGCTTATAGTGCGGATTTTTTCAGCTCCTGCGACATACGTTATAAGCGGTCTACACTGTATTTGATTGGCGCTTTTCCTAGCCGCGCGGACGGTGCTTTGTAGTGTCGTTTTCGCCCACATTATCAGCTCCTTTACTGTACAAGCAAATTCATTTGTTCGTTAAGTGGCATCATAAAGAGCGGTCAGAAGTGGTCGGTCGAGCTACCCGCACCACTTTGCGGCCGGTGTCGCCGCCATGTTGCCGCCGCTTGCCACACGCAGCATGCGGGTGGTATCCGCAGCGGCAGAAAACGCTCCATGCAACATAATCGACGCGCAAGTGGCGCAAGCAACACGGCAAGGCGACAACAGGGTAACTAGAGCACGGGGCATAGACTTCAGAAGCGAGGAATGCGGGGAAGGCAAAATGGCGAAGGTATTCACCGTCAGAAATGAGGGAACGCTTGATTGCCGTGGTTTATTCAAAAAGTGCAATACAAAAAAGTAAGCTGGAGGCACCCGAGCTGCAGCCAGCGGGAACGAAAGGTACAGAGAGAAGAGATTGTAGCGGGAGACAAAAGAAGGAAGGGAAAAAGACCAGGCGCCGAGAGGGCGAAACATTCTGTTCGTTTGGAACAGCACCTCTACGAGGAGGATTACCGTCGGCAGGGGAGGACTAATGCTTTTGGGCCCGCACGCAGCCAAGGCCGCACAGCCACACCAACACTCCCGCCTCCCATCCACGCCACAGTCGTCTGCTCGTGGCTCGTGTGTTCGTATCACCCGCACCGGAGTGATAAATGCGTACGGATCATCCGAATTTTTTTACATTGCATACAATGCATTTGCAGCGGGTAATTTTGAAAATTTGTATCACAACGAAATTCGTATCAACCGAATTCGTATCACCGAGATTCCATTGTAATGCATGAAAACCCCAATTATATGAAGCTCGGGTGCACGTGGTCCACTTCATACGACGGAACCTGGCGGGGATAAACTTGCATTTTTCCCACTTTTTACTCTATTTCGCTGCCTCGTGCCGACCTTCTTTATTTGTAGCCCTGTTTGACACTGCTTGATGTGCAAAGTTCCACAGGTAGGCCCGACCACTCGCTAAGCAGATACAAGCAAGCAGGTGGGTATTGGTGGGTGGTAGTGTACCTTTTAAGGCCCCAAGCAGCTGCAAATTACCAGCGCAGTAACTGCGAATTTGAAGCTCCCATCGAGAGCCAACGGATGTGAAAACACATACCCCTCAACCCCACAACGATGACCGAACACCCGCTTTCCTTGCGCGCTCGATTCAAGTTTCTTCCTTTCATGACGCTCTCTCTCCCCCGTGTTTGTTGTTTTGAGCTCTGCATCACCCCACACTCCTTTATTTCCAACCTTTACCACTCTTTCAGTAAAACCTCTTTACAAGAGACACTTGGTTATAAGAGACATTTGAATAAAAGTCGCCTGGTTGGTTTTCCTGTGTTCGCCACGTTAGCAACATTGCATACAAGAGACCCTTGGTTACAAGAGACACGTTTCATGAGTCCCTTAGTGTCTCTTGTAACGCGGTTGTACTGTACCACCTGATCTCTGCTTATTAGCGTCTTTAAAAGCCACATTGTTGCTCCGTTCATTACTTTCCCGCGTTTTTTCTATCACTGCCTTTTACTATCATTAGTTTTGCTGGGCTTTCGTAGTTCCACACTGTCTCCTTTTCCCCTCTCAAGTTGCTGTCGGCCTTTCCAGCTTATCTCGCGCGCACGCAGCGCAAGGCTGCCGGTCTAGCGCCGGACGGCATGGGGGTCCACTGCAGGCACCGTAGAGGCAGGGAGGGGGGCTCAAAATAAATAGCCATGCCTTTATGTTTAGAAACGTGGGATTTTAGCTAAAGGTTTGCAAATGATGCGGGAACGTGCCAAATATAGTAGTTTAAATAAGCTCTTAGCCCACCTGTCGCGTGAGACCGTCTACTAGGCTGGCATTTACGCGTAGCTCGATCATACGACGGTTTCGCACGGTCCCTTGAAAGCCGTACTATCAGGGTTCCATGTTCCATTGTTCATTTAAAAAAAAAAATAGCCTTGGGTGAATCAATACGTTCTATTCCAGCCAAGAATGACGCTTTTCTAGCTGAGGAAAATGCCAGAAATCTTGAAAAAGCTTTTCATGCTACACAATGTCAGCAAGGAGGGAAGCAAGGAAAACATGATTGTCATCGTGTGTTTAGAATTAATGGGATAGAATCAAACAAAACTAGAGGCGCCACTGCAATCGGTGGCCGCCAATAGCGCAAACAAGATTATGCGATGTAATAAACACCTCATTGGGACACTGCCACTGCTTCATTTGCTTTCCGTGATATGTAGATTATTAGGGGGCAAAGCCCCTAAAGGGGGGACATGGCTCTTAAAACAATTTCTTTTAATTTGTAAGTAAACTCTGAAACTTGTCAGTCTTGCTGCTTTGTTCCCACTGATTTCAAATATGCCATTATTTTTTGTTTTTGTGTCAGTAAATTAGTCCCCAAGATAATTAGAGATAATTAGCCGTTTTTGGAGGAACAATAGACAAAACAATGTTGGTCACAAAACAGTAATCTTTATATTTTCCAATACTATGAACCCTGGTGAGTGCAATCAGAGAATCGGTTTTTTTGTAATTTTACAGCTCATTAAAGGGACACTGAAGTGATATGTAAACATTGCGGGATTACTAGCGCAAATTGTAGTCCGGAGTCCCCAGGCCATGTTTCGACCACTCTAGGCGCGTTTACGCGATTTTATTTAGTAGAAAAACTAATTCGAAAACGCTGTCCTCCTCTCTTTACGCTCGCCCATTTTCTGTGGCGTTTTCGTGTGACGTCAGGAGGGGATGAGCTGGCAATTGGCTGCGCCACGGCTGCGCTACTGCACGGCTCCCCGGCCGACAGAGTCAGTCGGCCCAGCGTTTCGTCCGCCGGCCGCCGGCGGGTCGTCGCAATCAAGGAGGTTAAAAAACAATTGCTTGGTCGCAATTCGTTCGCTTAGTTGAAACGAAGCCAGGACACGTTTGTGAATGGAAGAATGTGCCTTTCTTTACTTGGTTTGTTTGTACACTGTATCTAGCTCCAAGTCAAGGTCGCTTCACACAAGCGCTGCACATGCGACGCTTCGCTGACTGGTACGCCAGTAGGAAAATATAAGGCCTCTTGAAGGCGGGAGAAGAGTCAGCGAAGTCAATATAGGTACTAAGCAAATAAAATCAACTGATATTTTTACCGTACAGCGTAAAACTAGGGCGCGGGAAGCACTTTTTTGCGCTGGGCGAACAAGCACAGCGGTCAGCAGCACGACTACGCATCTGCGAACGCTTTTCCGTCTACGAAATGCAATTGCTAGACGTGAGCTACTGTGGAAACTCGGGCGACGCTTACTGCACGATCGCAGTACAACAAATAGTCACCTAAGCGGCTTGAAATGCCAAAATTAAATAAAAGTGTAAACCGGTTGTACAATATATACCTTATATTAGCAAGGCATTCGCGTCCCGCTCCGTGGCCTAGCGGTCTGGGGCGCTGGGATTTCACCGTAAATGTTTTGCGAGTCACGGGTTCGAATCCCCGCGGGTACGTGCTTTTTTTTTTTGTAAGTTAACTTTTTTGTTTCCGCCGATGTTTTCTATATTGAGTTCACCTTTTTTTGGGCCGCAACGTTCATGGCTACACGAACTAGTTCACAAAACGCGCGCAGGCTGGCACTGGCGCGCTAGCGAGTTCTCGTTGGCGTGCTGTTGCCATAAGCACCGACTGCTTGCAGGCAGTGGGCACAGGCCAGAATGAACAGACCCTTGGCCTGGTGCGAACACGCTTTTTACGATACAGGCATGAGGGAGGCAAACTCCAAATATGGAGGAAAAGCGCATGACGTTTGGGCGTCTGCGGGTACGCGGAGGGCGTTCATGCACTGCGTAGGTCTCGGCTAGTGAATGCTACGACTACAAGCCGTCCTGGGAGGCTTATCTTGTGCATTTTACAGCCGACAACATGGCAGAAGCGCGGTACGATGATTACTGAGATATTGAGAATGCCCATCCAACAAAGCCATTGGTTATGTTTTACAGAACCGAAACCGAAACTTGTGTGATTGCTAACCTTGGGCATCGTCCAATCACGGCGCCCCTCCTCTCAACGTCACAGCCTTAGTTGGTGCGGCCGCCGCAAACCGCGCATGGTAGTTTTTCTTCTTTCGCGCTTTGTAAAATAATTACCGATTTGTCAACCGGATAAACGATGAAAAGTGTGCTAATTTGAGCCAGTCTACGCAGTGCAAGCAAAAACGTGAGCTTGACAAATTCACTTCAGTGTCCCTTTAAACTTTGGTGCTTGACATTGGCATTTGGAATGGTTCCTTGCCTCTGGTGACAACAAGGTTTATAATGAGCTGTAATATTCAGTTCAGTTCCAAGCAGTGCATCAAAAAACCGATTCTCTTATTGCACTCATCAGGGTTCATAGTATTGGAAATATAAAGATTACTGTTTTGTGACTAGTAACATTTTTTTGTCTATTGTTCCTCCAAAAATGGATAGTTATCTCTAATTATCTTGGGAACTAATTGACCAGCTGAAAAAATACAGGCATATTTGAAATCAGTGGGAAAAAAGCAGCAAGACTGACAAGTTTCAGAGTTTACTTAACAATTAAAGAAAGCTGTTTTAAGAGCAGTGTCCCCCCTTAATAAGGGGCTGGGGCTGTTGGCATCTCCTGTCATTGTCGATGCCAACATCTCACGTAGTCACGGTACTAATAAAACACTGGGACATTCGCTTTCCAACACCTCGCGCTACAACGTAACGCTTACTAAACGTGTATAATTAATGAAACAGGTTCAAAATAAACTAACCTGATTTAAAGATTTGTGGAACGCTCCCTGTCCGCTTCAGCAGTCGTGAAGCACAAGTAGAAGCTGTTTGTAGATGGGCTTATAATTTGTGTTACGCTCAAGTACACGCCGCTCTTGACGCTAGGCCTAATCGGGGGTGGTCGGTCGAAGCAAGAAAAGGCATGCTTACCTGGTGCTGGGGCATCGGTGATCACCGAGAACGAGCCTCCGGGGCGGGCATTGCACGGCGCTCGCATTGGCCCAAGCTGGGGCATGCAAATTGCTTGAATCCAGTTCAACACGAGAGGGCGCCACCGCATCAGCAAGCGCGCAATTGCTCGTCCCACCGGCACTTCTCCAGCACCCTATCACACAGTGTGGCAAGAGAGGGACTTACAATCTTTGAATACACTTGCACACTGCATGCTTCGCCCCTCCCCAGGTTTCACATTAGTGGAGATGGCCCGGGATTTTTTGTTTGAAGTGTGCAGTAAAATTGGTGCTATTGTTATCGAAACAAAGGAGTCGTTCTAAAAAACGAAGCTTGTATTTTCTCCTCATGGTCCCTTTAACACCTTTTGGTTGCAGAGATATGTGACCATTTGCGTAATGCGCAATTTGCATAATGCTTGTTGCGTTTGTAACCACGGCGAATGGTTAGTGCAACAAAACCGGTAGAGCGTACAAAATCACTCCAGGACAATAATTGAAATAGTAGCAGTTAAAGTCTCCTTTTGTTTTTGTCCACAATGCTGCATGTGGATCTAACTTTTCTCCCTGAGGGTTCAAACTTCTGAAATACTATTGCACTCCATGGTGTTTGTGGAATGTAGGTATATCAAGTTATAGTTTCCGTTAAAGGGACCCTGCAACACTTGCCATCGACTACGAGTAATGTATTTTGGAATAAAGTCTATTGTCCCAGAAATATCCTCCCGCAAGAATTATGAAAATCCGTTCACAATTAACGAAACTACGCGCGATGAGAAATCGCGCATAATCGTTCCCTCTCAACTCGACCGCGGGCAACGCGACGAAAGCTGCGCGCTCTCTCCCGGAGAGGGGGGCGGCTCGCGGCGTTCTCTTCGGCGGCCTTCGATATACACCATTTTCCATAAGCAGCCGGGAAAGGGGGAAAATACTCTCAAACCAGTTCTCTCGGCGGCCGACCAGCGTTGCCTGTGCGTGTTGGGCTGTTAAAATCGCCCGGCGCGGTGTGCTCCGCTGCGTAGTTCGGGAGTATTTCGCACCGTGTGCTTAGTTTTTGCGGAACTTTCAACTGTTTTAGCCAATTCTGCGATGCCGTTCAAGGCGCAAACGTCGCTTGGTCAGCACTGCGCGGAGGTGGGTTATTGAACAACCAGAGAAAGTGAGAAACAGTCGCTGACAGCACGCATGTGCACGACACTGCCAGGAGAAAATGCACTGCGGTCGCGGCGTGTTTTTGCTGCATCGCTTCCCAACGCACAGCGAGTTGAGATATGGGTGGATGCCGTTGATAAATCGCAACGACTTTGTATCAACGACCAACTCCAGGCTTTGTTGGGTGCACTTGGACGGCAAGCAGACGGAGCAAAATCAATTTATTACACGCAATGCTGCGACAGGGAATGGAACCCCCTTAAATGTTAGAAGCAACTTTATCTTTTACAATACAGCATTGATTGATTAATTGATTCATTATGGTGTTTAACGCCCCAACGCTTCATGGGTGATGAGGCGCGCCGCAGTGGAGGGCTCCGGATTAATTTTAACTACCTGGGGATCTTTCACGAGCGCCGATACAATACAACATTACAATAACTTCTGGTTCCTTGTAGTCAATTTAAAATACCATATATTGTTTGTCATTACAGCCGATTGGCATCAAACAATCCCCTTTTCATTTAATGTAACCTTTAAAATCACGGCGTTTTGTTTACTTTTTTTCAGGCCAACGCATTACACTGCCAAACGATATGAAAAGATAACTTTCTCCACCGCACACTGCTGGTCGATAGCAGGATAAGCAGGCAGCCCAATGTGGAAACGCAGCTGGAGATACGCGTGAACGCTGCATTTGGAAAATAGCTCAACCTGTTCACAACGCGGTCAAATGAAAAGCTTCTACTCCTTTTGCGTTGGCACGACATCTAAAGTATTACAATTACAAAACAGTTACTGCTGCTCGCGTAAAGCATATGTGGTGCAAGCAGCGGTTTTACAAAGGTGGGCTCCGAGCGAAAAACCACATGCGCTGCGCAAAGTTAGGTCAATCATGATCAACCAATATTAACTCGCCCGAACTTTGACCCTTCTGCTCAACTTGTGCGGTCGTGTTATTTTTCCGCGCAGGTAATTTCGTTTTGTCAGTAACCTTCATAAGTCTAGTTAAGAAAGATTATATTGCATTGCAATGTCAACAGCGTAGCAATCGCCTCGTAGAAAGTCCATCGCGAGCACGGATCACCGTGACCCACATATGCTGTGCGCGCTCCGCATTCGACGTCCGCGCTTCCGTAAACATGACTAATCGGTGAACATAACAAGCACGGTGGCATTGAAAACACGTATTTACTCCCCGATATCGATTTCAATGTCAGTCGGTGCCATACCGGAACGTTTGCATCGCGGAACTGCGGAGCACCAGCGGCACCACTACCACACTGCTACTACTGCTTGCAACAGCCGGAGTCGGCATTTTCCACTCTGGCAGCACATTAGGACCTAAAATCCGTACGCAGATGATGAAAACAAAACAGAACACACACACACACAAGCACTGCAACCGCTAACTTAACGCCAAACCACTACGGTTCACTCGGTAATGCACGGGTACCGAGCAGACGCACGGAAAGAACGGAGCACTTAACAGCCCAGCGCAGAGGTTTCGGCGGTCGCTTCATAGACGGCGCTAGCGGTCCGGTCAGAAAAAGCAAATGGCGGCGCCCACCTCTAGCAAGGAAAATGGTGTATATCAAATGCCGGGTAGTTTTCTCCTTTTCTCCGCAACGCGGAGGGGCCTATTTCCGGTCTGGTGCCACAAAAAAGCAGGCATGGGTGCCTGCTCGCAAGTGCGGGCTCGGGCTCGTAGGTCGTTTTTGAAGCAATAAACGTTTGTAGTCGAGTGGTCCCGTTGAAAGGGAAGTATTGAGCTCATCACTCAAACTGCGCACGCACTCAAAACACAAAAGAAACGGCAAAACTGTGCCTACAGGTTCAGGCATAGAAGAGGTTCGTACACAGCGATGACGACGACGGAAATGGGAGAATCTACCCTCGAAGTTGACCAGTGACAGCCGATCGGGCAGCCATGGCCTATGTGACGTCCCTCAGGCCATGCATAATGAGGACAACTGAAGAGAGAGCGGTTTGTTTTTCCGCGTCTTTCACGTCGATTTGCGCGCTCACCGCTTCACGTGCACGTGTAATATTTGGCTCAGGTATTCCTGGCAGTGTAATCTAAACGTTGCGCAGGTTTACTTGCACTGCTCAAAGAGTGTTGCAGGGTCCCTTTAAGCCAAAAAGCATTCAAACATTGAACAAATATTTTGTGAAATACTACTAGATATACTGATAAATTTGACACTTAGACAGGGTCTATTTGCTTGTTTTTTTATCATGACTAAATGCACCACGTATTTGAGAATTGAAAGACCAGTTTCGCCCATAAAAGGCTAAGAATTTTATTGGGGCACTTTGTTTTTTTTTTCTGCTTGATCTCTCTTTGCAGCAAGATATACTTATCGAGTATTCTATCACACATCCTGGTAGTATTTCCAAGACCAGTTTCTCCTAAAGAAATGTTACGAATTTAGTGGGGGAATTTCCTTTTTTTTTACTTGGTCTCTCTTGCAACGAGGCATACTTACCAAGTATTCTGTCTACACACAACGTGGAAGCATCTCATGGTTTTGGTTTTTGCAGATTCGCCAACCACGAGAAGTCAAAGAAGCACAAAGAGAATGTGCAGTTCCTCAAAGAAGCCACGGAGGAGGAAGAAACACAGTTTTCGGGCCTGGCACAAGCGGAAGAGACGACCGCCAAGGAACCCGAACACGTGGGAGACAATGCTGGCAGCACTCCACAGAAGACAAAGCACAAAAAGAAGTCCAAGAAATAACGGTATTAAATGATTTATAATCAGAAGTAGCGGCCCATTTTATTCATTCTTCAAACCATCTGCTCTGTGAGGGTTGTGGGTGCGGTATTTTTGCGCGTATAACTTGCCCCTGCATATAGGTGGTATTAGTTGAAAAGTTCAGCTGTCAATTTCTTTGCTTGGCAACACTGAAATGGCCACGGACATGGCCGAAGTGCCGCGGACATGGTGTGACTTGTGCTACTGCGGCCGTACGCCGAATAAAAAAATAACACCGGCGTGCGTCGTCTGCTCTGTTTCAACCCGATTCTCAATGGTGGTGTCAACAGAGTTGTTGTTAATCGCACTCACATTGGAGTCGAGGCATTACTTTGCGTTTGGCGGGCTACAACTTGGGATGTCCAACTCGTATCATGTGCTTAGCACGGACAAGTACCGCCATCCCGCGGAGCCCGACGTAACCAGTGACGGTGCACTCACATGGTTGCCTGCATACATGCCTCGCTATTAAATACAGGCTATAGCCCGCACCCGCACTTTCAGCCTGCCGGGAAAGAAAAAAAAATCTTCGCGTACTGACCACACATTTGATACAGGAAAGGCTGCACCAAAGCCCGCTCAAGCAACAAATCACATACTGTGTAGACACAAGAAGCACATATCTAGCAAGTAGAACACACTGACTGCAATAACATACAGTTGTTAGAGTGCGCTCGTCCTTGTTTTTTCTTCCCTGTCCTTGTATGTTTTGCGCAATCACTTCCATGGAAGGCTTAGTCAGTGTTACTGCGTAGGAGCTTGACAGCACAACAGGCTGCACTAAATAATGAAGCGAAGCTGCACTGTGAAGCTGCACTAAATTTAAAAAAAACGCGCAATATCCGCACCACTACTTTGCAACGGAAATTTTCGCATTTTTGGTGAGGGTTATGCGCGCTAAAATACGGGATATTGAGTGGGTATATTATAGTGGGTGTGTTGTACCTGTGGGAAACAGCACATGTTGTGGTGTATATAAATGTAGACTACATACACTTGGAGTGCTGTACAGAGCTGCTGACTTGGTGCACACCAAATTTGCAGCCCAACAAATGGTGGTTGCATTGACCCCTTGTTGAACAGAAATTGCCGAGAAAGTTTGTATTGGCACGCACACACTCACACACATAAGAAAATAAATAAATACATAATTTAAAAATGAAAATGTAATAAATTTTTTTCGAATGTAAATTTATATTAACCCTTTCACTGTTGGGTGTTTCTGGCCGTTTCGCACCCCCAGTGTTGGCTTGGTTTCTGGAATATCGGGGGAGGAGTATAGTGATTTATTTGACCATGAAAGCGTCCGGAACGTAATGCATCGAAAGGAAAGAGCGTGGGTGGGATATCACCTTTCGTACAGATATTTTCAGTTTCCTGTGCACGCTTCCGGGACGACAACCCCACTGTTTCAACATCAGAATCTGACGCTGTGGAACTCGCACCCCTTCCTCGGATGAGAAACTCTCACAATGCGAACCCGAGCTTGGCTCGTATTTGGGTCGGAATTGGAAGAACCGTTGCTCCTGTCTGCAGTCGAAGGTCCCGCACGGTCAGGCGTATGAAAGTAACTGCGCGCATGGAGAAGCACTTTCAGCACCCTGCACAATGCACAAAAATGATGCTTGGTAAAATCATGATGGCAGATAGAGATAACGAGGGGATACAACATTGATACAACAACCTCGTTGGCTGCTGGAAGCGGCAAGTGAGGGCGTGGTGAGTGAGCGAAAGCCGCAATTGATTCATGTTTCGGTCTATTAGAGAGGCAACGGTGCGCTGGGCTAATCTGGCGAGCCATAGCAGACGTGGGAAGAGAATAATAATAAAAAAAAATGTGGTTGATCCTTCTTTCACAGGAACCGGTCAAACACGAAATTGAAATGTGCCTTCACACGAGCAGTTGGATGTTTATTGCGCATCGATATGAACTTGCACATCGCTGTTTATCATGGAGGAAAAAAAAGCTTAGGAGAGGCCCCCAGCTATCCCCGCGCATTGGCAAAAGTGTGGAGGAAGTCACGTGTTTTCGGCGGCCATTGGAAGTCGCGTTAGCAACGGCGTCCTAGCAACAGCCCGCCCGCCGTTCGCCAGTCATGGAGGAAAGGCAGCGCCTGCCTTGTCGTCCGATTGCGAAGATTGCTGCTTCGCTTTGCTGCGCTGTGGTCTTGCGGAACTCGAAAAGGATGCTGCGAGTTGCGACAGCTGCGCCGATGTGAATATGTCATTTAATTTCTACTTGCAAGTGCACCTTGTACCGCGTCAGGCTATTGCTCCGGTCGCGATCACGACGCGCCTATTGAAGTGCAGATATCGTGAACGCGCCGTCCCGTCGTACGCGCGGACACCCGTCTGGTAGATTTTCGGGAAGTGATACACGGTGTGCAGTACGTAGGCGACTTGCAACCGAACGATTCGCAACTCAATTTTTTGGTTATCGCCGCTGCAATATATAGTTTGCTAGGCCGGCAATGCGCGGCAGTGCTTTTGCAACTGTTACAAGGTAGATTCCCAGTTGATATAATTCCATCGTCCTATTACCTTAGTAGGTGTCCGTCTGTTGACTGGAAGAGTGCTGGATCTGGAATCTGGATCTTTTTGTGGTGTCGCTCTGGATTTCGCTTTTCAACGCTTCATACTGCGAGGTTAGTGTATGAACGTTTTCAACTGATATCACCTTGAATTTATTGACACTGAGACAAGTTGAAATTTGCGAAAAAAAGTTTATTGACGCCACCCACCCTCTCATTTTTTTTTTACTCAATAAAACGTTTTGCCTCCTCCTCCTGCTCCTCCTCCTCCTCCTTCGCAAAAAATTCTATCGAAGGCACGCGAACAACGGTAAAAACATTCCACAATTTTTTAGCGTGAAATCTGCATGAAGTACTGCTTACCTATATATATAGAACGGCCGTTTAATTGACTAGTCATCTCTCGGATTGCCAGTGAAACTGCAACGCAAACTTGGGCACTTTCCAGTCCGGTAGCCGCACGGCGTTCGCCCACTGTTTGCGGCGTTCTCCATCGCTTGGGAACCTATAAACGGCGGCGACACCAATGTACAGCAATACTTGTCAGCAGAATGATGCACTAACCGGTGGAAAGTGACGCCCAATTCCTTGGGTACCGATCGCGACTTGCAGCCTGGCACCGAGCATTGCGGCATTGTTAGAGCGAGCCGCTTCGCAAACCTGCTGCGGCCACACTGAAGACGTGTAACAGTGTAACCGCGCGTTTAGGTTCACGGTCACGCGCTGCAAAACGGCCTTCTACCTGCCTATCAGCTGATTTCCGCCGGCTCGGCGCTGGCAGATGCAGACGACAAGAGAGGCGATACAGGACGGAGGAGGCGGAGAAGGTGCACCGAGAGAGAGAGGCAAAAAGAGTCCGCCAATGGCATGGAGGGCCAATGGTCCGCCATTCGACTTACAGAAATGGCGTTTCCGGCTGCGCTGGGTGTGACGTCAGGGCCTCTCCTAAGCTTTTCTTTCCTCCGTGGCTGTTTATATTTCGTCGGTATGGCATCGTTATACGCATCAATTTTACACACTGGATTACACGCGCCGGAGCATCGCGTAAATCGACTGAAACCAGAGGAGCTCGCAAACCGTCCGTGCGAACGAAACCAAACGGGTTGTCAGCGAATCGTTTGGTGAACACACGGTCCGATGCAGCGAAAGGAGCAGCGGACGGTGCAACAACCGCAGCATTCGCAAGTCGGCGTCGATCTTACTCTGCGGTTGTTGCCTTACAGGCTTCTCCGCAGGTTACTCTGCGCGTGCCTCATACACGCGGGCGCTGGCAGCGAGGCGCCAGCTGTCGCCGCTTATTCGCGTCATGATGCACTATTTCGCTCCGCCTCTCCTAGACCGCACCACCACCTGAAGGGAAAGATATAAGGAGCGTTTGTCGTCTTGTCTACTCGTCCGTTCGTAGCGCAGTTGGGAGCGCCTTTTGTACCTCCCGTTGCGGCGAAAGAGTTCGTGGTTCGAATCCCGCCGCGAAAGTCGCGATTTTTCTGGCGATGTCATTTCCACGACGGATATGACGTCAGGCAGATCTTGGTGGACCCCGGCATAAAACACTTTCGTGTTAAAAAAACCTAGAAACCCGTTGCGGATGGCACAACAACCCTTGCACCACGGAGCAAAAACAATATAGGAGGGGAAACGAGGCTTCCTAATGCGGCCAGATAATGTCACAAGCGCTCGCCATGCGTTAAGCTAGCGGCATCTGCCGCGGGTGGAGAAACTGCGGGGCTGCCACTTTCGGCATCGCACTGCACAGCCACCGGAAGAAGTGCGGCCGCTATCGTTTCGTCCATCAGGTGCCGCTACCCTCTCCTTCATCGTCGCAGCGACGAAGCTTTGCAGTCCGCCTTGGTCGCTCGCCCGCGCTCATCACGATGGGCCGTTTCGCCTCGTTATATACTGCTGCTCCGTGCCTTGCACCCAGCCGGGATCGCACGCGTGCCGCATGGTCACTCAGAAGAATGCCAGTTCCAGTGGGGGAAAAGTCGTTCTTTTTTGAGCTGCATACCGAGACAGTGACAGATAAAACGTGGCTACACAGCAGGGGGTTAGAGGTACTGTGGGGCATAGATTGCATAATATGTAAGCAACCCGAAACCATTGATCATGTGTTCATACACTGCTGGATGGCGGTCCACTTCTGGCATGTGTCACAGCCAGGGTGTTGAACCGGAATTTTTTCGGGTTCGCTTCTGGTTCAAGCCCTTTTGGTTCGGTTCTGGAGCACCATTCCGTTCCGGTTCGAACTGGTTCAAACCGCTTCAAACGGTTTCAGAGAAAAAAAAAAAAAAACACGGGCGTGTTTTTTTTTCTGTTAATTTTTTTCTGTCAATTTCCCTGTCAAGTCGTTATAAAAACAAAGCCATAATGTAGGTTTCTTTGTGGAAATGTTTTGTCTTGGCCAAATTAAAGTGACCCTGCAACACTCTTTTCAACTTTTTTCTAAATCTTGAATGCTTGAAGAAAGTAGTCAACCAACACATCCAGTACTTAAATCAGGGAGTCGAAAGTGCCTCAGCGAAAAATTACTACTCTGTCCCCATCAGATCACTTAGAAACTTGCTTATTAAACTATTTTTCTCTCTTTCTCAGTCTTGGCATTCTTCTACCGCCGGAATGTTGTCATTAAAACGGTGTAGCGGCTATTCTCCGCCTTTCTTTGAGTTGCAGCAAAAAAGTAATTTGATAGGCGCTTGAAAAAGAAAGCCACAAAAGCAAAGCTGTAACGGAAGGTGTATCTGCTGCGGCGAGCAAATCACGCACTGCTGCTCTATGCTGTGAATAGCTATTGCTTTCGCAGTGCTTCCAGGTGCGAAGAAAAGAGTGAAAGCGTCTATCGAAAGTGTTGCAGGGTCCCTCTAACTGTACAATCTACTGCAAAATGTTTTCTAATGTAGGTTCATGATTGCAACATTAACTGACGCGAAATAAAAGGTTCGCTGGGACACTAAACGCTGCGTGGCAGCAAGTTTATTTTTAGTAATCTAGTTTCGTTCATTTTTATATATTTATTTTATTTTATTATTGGCTCATAACAGTGCAGTATTACGTACACTGAAGTTGTTTTGAGCAAACGAAAAAAAAATTCGCGGGTGATTACGATACTCGCTAATGCGTAATTTGAGTGCAGTGTGAACTGTAGTCTCCTCGGCGACAGCGCATAGCTGCTGTGCCTCATGAAGTGATCGCGTCATCACACGACGGCGTGCGGTATACTCTGCCGTTATCTAATAAGTCATCGCCGCTGTGGAGCATGTCTTGCGCGGTCTCGGAAGTCCGCCCTCCTCCTCACACTTTCGTCATACTTTCATCCTCCGCTTTCCTGCTCGCTCTATCTTCGGTGGCGTCTTCGTTCTCTCGGTTACAGCGAGGCAGACGCTGAGGGACTACGCGGAACCACAGGAGCGGCCGCTTAAAGGGACACTGAAGTGATTTGTAAACATTGCGGGATTACTAGCGCAAATTGTAGTTCGGAGTCCGTAGGCATTGTTTCGACCACTCTGGCCGCGTTTACGCGAATTTATTTAGTAGAAAAATCAGTTCGAAAATGCTGTCCCCCTCTCTTTACGCTCGCCCATTTTCTGTGGCGTTTTCGTGTGACGTCAGCAGGAGATGAGCTGGAAAATGGCTGCGCTACTGCACGGTTCGCCGACCAGCCGACCTACCGATCGAGTCAGTCGGCCCAGCGTTTCGTCCGCCGGCCGCCGACGGGTCGTCGCTATTCGCTCGCTCAATTGAAACTAAGCCACAACACCTTTGTGAACGAAAGAATGTGCCTTTCCTTACTTTGTTAGTTTGTACACTGTGTCAAACTCAGAGTCCGGGTCGCTCCACACAAGCGCTGCACAAGTGCACATGCGACGCTTCGCTGACTTTACGCTAGTAGGAAAATCTAAGGCCAATTGAAGGCGGGAGAAGAGTCAGCGAAGTAAATATAGGTACTAATAAAATAAAATCACCTGAAACGTTTACCGTACAGCGCAAAACTAGGGAGCAGGAAGCACTTTTTGCGCTGGGTAAACAAGCACAGCGGTCAGCAGCACGACCGCAGATCTGCGAACGCTTTTCCGTCAAAGAAATGCAATTGCTAGACGTGAGATATTGTGGAAGTTTGGGGGACACTTACTGCAGGAGTGATATACAACAAATAGTCACATAAAGTAGTTAAAATGCTTAAAATAAATAAAAGTGTAAACTGGTCATACATTATAAACCTTATATATCCCAATTGGCCAGCGCCGGCTCGTGGCCTAGCGGTCTGAGGCGCTGGAATTTGTTTTAAAAGTCGCAATTTCGAATCCCCGAGGGTACATGTTTTTTTTTGTAAGTTGATTATTTTGTATGCGGCCGATGTTTTCTGAACTGAGTTCACCATTTTTGGGCCGTAACGTTCACTGCTCCACGAGCGAGATCGCAGAACGCACGCATACTGACAATGACGCGCTAGCGAGTTCTCGTTGGCGTGCTGTTGCCACAAGCACCGACTGCTTGCGGGCAGTGGGCCCAGGCCTGAATCAGCACACCCTTGGCCTGGTGCGAACTAGCTTTTTACGATCAGACATGAGTGAGGCAAGCTCCGAATATGCGGGAAAAGCGCATGGCATTTGAGAGTCTGCGGTGACGTGGAGGGCGTTTATCCACTGCGTAGGCCTCGTCTAGTGATTTCTACGATTCCAAGCCGCCCTGGGAGGTTTATCTTAGACATTTGACAGCCGACAACATGGCAGAAGCGCGGTACGGCGATAATTGAGAAATCGAGAATGCCCATCCAACAACGCCATCAGATGTCAAGCATGTTGTTTTACAGAACCGAAACCGAAACCGAAACTTTTGATTGCTAACCTTGGGCATCGTCCAATCATGGTGCCCCCCCCTCCTGACGTCACAGCCTTTAGTTGGTGCGGCCGCCGCAAACCGCGCATAGTAGTTTTTCTTCTTTCGCGCTTTGTAAAATAATTACCGATTTGTCAACCGAATAAACGATGAATAGTGTGTTAATTTGAGCCAGTCTACACAGTGCAAGCAAAAACGGGAGCTTGACAAATTCGCTTCAGTGTCCCTTTAAAGGCCAACTGCACTCAAAATTTCGACTTCTTGAAAACCCTATTTCCGTATAGTCTGCTTAAAAAGAAAGCAACATGCAAAATACAACAGCTGAAATACGCACGTCGACGCCGCAAGCGACCAGCAAAAATCGGCGATTTTGAAACCGAAACCGAGGAGAGCGCGGCCATTGCAGTGACGTTGCAGCCGTCCAGCGAGCGGCCGGACGGTCACCAGTTCGGGAGAATGTCTGCGCGCAAGCTCTACGCGCGCACGGGGCAGCAGAGCTCGACCGGTTCTCCCGCTGCGTGGCTGGCCAGAGGAAAAAGCCACCGTAGGCTGGAACGTCACAGGCGCGTCATGGCTGTTTACGCGATCCGCCGGCAGGTGCAGAGTGGTCTGCGGCGGAGCCTTTTTAAACGCTTCTGACTGATTAACGAGGCGTTTCACGGGGCTACCACTTGTGTCCCAGCTTATTTGGGGGTACTTACTACGCATTAAAAACAAATTTGGCCGAGGTGAAATTTGAGTGCAGTTGGCCTTTAAGGGCTGCGCTCTAACACATGGCTCTACGTAGCCGTCGCTCTGCCGCCCTGTGATCCACTCCCTTCACCGACTATAGTGACGGGCCGCACATGGTACCAAATATTGCATTTTCGCCACAGTTTTTTTGGAAGGCAAGCATGCAGACTCCTGGCAACGGTGCCTCCGACGCCTCTACCCTCGGTGCATCCTCGCCAAACGGACGGGGCAATAGGCAGCTGGCCTGCAGGCTGCCTATTTTCCCGTCCTACGGGTACTAAGCAGACGACCCGTCCGTCCACAATCGTTTTTTGGTACCATCGAGTGTCGCCGTGGTGCGTAAATTTGTGTCTCCGCCCCTCCCCCTCCCCCTGTCTCGTGACGGGTCGCCTATCATCCACAGATCAGGCATCCTTGCAGGAATATTCGTCCTGGCAGGCAGGCAGGGAGGCGGGCAGGCAGTTTATTGGCAAGCAGGCAGTCTCTTTGGCGGGCAGGAGATCCTGCACGCTCGCCATCTCTTTTTTTTTTGGATCCATCAAATGTCTACGTGCACGTGCGCGCGCACACCACCTTATTTTCGCACAATGACGAAACAAAATTTTGCATTGTAAATAGATTGGTTGGTATGCTATACTTTTTATATGCCCGTTATTTGAACGGCTCTTTTGCTTTAACACAAAACCACTAGCAGTGCTAGAAGTCGAAAACATACCGGCGTCGGCGTCAACCTCCGGCTGTCAAGCGTGGCTGGTGGCGTTTAAGCGATATCTCTGTTCATCTTTTATATCTTCTAACATACCGGTTAGAAAGAAAGAACGGCTTTAATTAGAGAGATTCCCGGCCGCGGCGGCCACTTTTCTGATTAGGGGAGAGTCGGGAGGAATGGGACACTTTTCACAAATGCATTTTTAGTTTTGTTTATTTTGAACGCAAAAAGATGGTTGATGGATTATAGTACAAGTCGAAACAAGCTGCGCAAATTCTGAGAAACACGGGTTACTGCCACTTCTAGCACAACTACAAAAAAATAGTTTCTAACAGATAAAATCTGTCCCATTCCACCCGTCCCTTCGGGTGGAGTGGGACACCCTTTGGGAGGAATGGGACGTTAGTAAAGTATCGGTCCCAACATCTTCAGCGGACATTAAAGCCGATAGTTCCACATCGAACTTGAAGCAAGCTTGCAGGCGCTTCGTTCCCCGAATAGTTTTTGGCGCTGGCAGCTTCATCACAATATCCGTCATTGGCACAGTCCCTATATCTTTCTGCAAAGGAAAGTAAAACTTTGAGCTCTCTTCTTTCTTTCGAAGGAACTGGACACTGACGTCAATATTGTCACTATTTTCGACTCTACCCGTGTAATAAACGTCAGATTTTTTCTTACCAAATTTGACAAGGACAAAATCGCCTTCTGTCACTTGAAAAGTTTCGTTTGGGCAATCAGCCTCAGAAATGTCCCGCCTCTCATTATCGGAACCCGACATGTCACTGTCTGAATAATCAAATGCAACGGGAACAATGTCGTCTTCACTTGAAGAACTGAACTCCTTCTGAAGTCGCCGTTTCTTTTTTGGGCGGGTAGTGGGGACAGTCTTAGCTGTGATAAGCGCTCTCTTTTTCAGACTCTGTAGTGCCAGCCTCTCTGCAGCTTCTTGTTCAATCGCATGCTTCTCGGGTGTATCCGTAAGGACTTTTGTCCTACCTTTCTTCCTTCCTTTTTGCCCTGTCTTACGCGGTGCAGCCGTAGGGTTGGGCCTTAGGTCGCTTGGAACAATCCGGCTGGGAGATGCAGTTGACGTCGAGGCTGCGTTGGCGACAGTAGGTGGGAAGACATCTGTAGAGACGTTGCGAGCTCCATGGCCGTTTGTCTCAAAGTTCAAATCACTTTCCAGTCGGCTTGCGCTGTCCGTTTTCTCGGTGACGGTGGCCGTCTGTCGTGACACGTCTCCGCTTACGGACGTTACGGGTCTGTCAGTGACTGATGACATCATGTAGTCATCCGAAGTGAAGGGCTCGCTTCAAAAGCTTCTGCTACGTCTCTTATACTTTTCTTTTCATCGCACACCAATCTCACAGCATCCAGGATCAAATTGCTCGATGTTTGAGATCTGTCGGGATGCTTCCTCTTGTAAACCCGCGGCATCTTCCTGAAAATGGAAATGGATCAAAAATTGGCAAATGTAAATATTCACGCACACCAAGCACGCTTAACTTCTTTGCATGCACGTAACAGCGCTCCTATTGGTGCCTACTATTCACGTGCTTATTCCCGACTTTTCTCAAATGTGTACAGTAATCACACCTTTTTAGTGGAGAAACATTGCATATAATGATGCCCCGTTGGTTTAGCGCGTCTTAACGTCAACTGTCGCAGAAACAGCCTATCTGTTATTTAACATCACGGCACCAAGCATTTGTACACTTTAAATAACAAAAAAAAACTGCTTTCGGAACTAAAGCGGCACAGCATTGAAGCTTATTCGCTAGACACAGCCCCAGCCGTATGGTGGGGACGAATGGGACGCTATCCCATTCCACCCGCAACTCAAATGTCCCATTCCTCCCCAGGTGGTTCGCCCAACGAAAAATACATTCAATGGCGAAAATTCTCTTGTTAGGGCTAAACTTGTTATTGCATGGAGTACGACCCTAACGCGTGTTTTCGAAGAAAAATTGGTATCAGCATAGGCAGGGCGGTTTGAAACTGAGAGAGGTGTAATTGAGTAAGCGGATACTTACTTTTGACACGTGAAAAACGAGAGTTGTAGTCAGAGAAAGCTCCATCCGCTGAAGACGGCCACCATTACAGCCAGGCTATCGGTATGCTAGCGCCATCTCGTGAGCAGCCGATGAACGTGTTTGAACTAACTCCTGGAGAGATAAACGAGCTGTCCCATTCCTCCAACCGTCCCAAACCTCCCGACTCTCCCCTATTGATTGATTGATTGCGGGGTTTACCGCGCCGACGCAACGCAGGCGATGAGGCGCGCCGTAGTGGAGGGCTCCGGATTAATTTTGACCACCTGGGGATCTTTAACGTGCGCCGAAATCTCGTATACACGGGCGTTTTTGCTTTTCGCCTCCATCAGAAAAGCGGCCGCCGCGGCCGGGAATTAACGCTTTAGTCGTCGAGGGTGGAGCGCTAGTTCCGTCCAGAATACAGCGTTCCTGTTCCTCGGCGTTCGCCCGTGCTGCTGTGTGTCTCACCAAGGCCAGTAATTCAGCTTTTTCAAGCAGTGGTTGCGTCGCATACTTGAACCCTCGACTTAGGGTCTTCTCGACGTGCTCTGGTAGACATGGTATACCCAGCAGGTGAACCTTCTGGTTGGGGGTGTCAGTTCCTCTCTTCTTTGGAAGGCCTGAGAGTATGGTTCTCCAGACAAACTCGGTCACCTGGGAAGCTACGCGAAGATCACTGTTCAGGAGTCTGGACGCCTGCTTTTTCGGAACAGCCAGCGATTGCGCTACCTCCAGGCAGCATCGAACAAATCGGACTTCCTTCCAGGCTTCCGAGCGAAGGACGCGGCAGATCCTTGCGTTGTGGCCAGGTGATGGCGGTAGTGCACCGGTGAGAGCTGCTACCTGTGGCGGAACATAGGAATTCCGATTAGCAAAGGCGTACAGGCGGGCCCTGCAGTTCGCTTGCACTAGATGAGTGATACACAAAGAAGGATCTCGAAGAACGCACAATGAAAAAGAAATAAATCTAACTAAAGTTTATTACCCGAGTGTTTCTGCGCGTGCTCTCTGGTGTACCTCCAGAGTAGCTTGGATCGCAGTGTGGGATTGGCCAACAAAAGCATCCATCACGAGAAAGCTTCGCGTTCAATCCTCGTCGTCATCAGACGGAAGGGTTCGATATTTGAGTGTTGCCTCTTTTCAGAGGAGAGGAAAATTTACCGCCCCATTTCAGTGCCTCGGCAGTGGGGTCGGAATTATTGTACTTTTTTCATCCGCCGCAAGCAACCTTAGCCAGACTACATAA
The DNA here is from genome assembly GCF_048455015.1 of Haemaphysalis longicornis. NCBI lineage: Eukaryota > Metazoa > Arthropoda > Arachnida > Ixodida > Ixodidae > Haemaphysalis > Haemaphysalis longicornis. Next base: position 31,018,994 of record NW_027526225.1, read on the forward strand.
GATGCCCGGATGACTGCTTCCACAATGAGACGGGTTCAATATGTCTTCACTTCAATTCCCACAGGGGGCATCAAATAGTCTGATCCTTCTTTCCCTCCTCCGTGAACTTATCACGCCCACCGAATCTTCCTGTCTTCCCACGTAGCTTACACTTTTTGTTACCTGAAGTGTATATGATTTTTTCTCTTGCTGTCATTGTTTTTCAAATTTTAAGTAGTAGTAGCTGCAGTACTACTACCACTACTAGCAGTAGTAGTAGTAGTAGTAGTAGTGTTAGTAGTAGTAGTAGTACTAGCCGTACGGCTGCATTCAGGTGGATCGCAAACTTTCCTTCACAGAAACTTACTCCACCCTAGGGTTTTCACCAAAGTCTGGTCGATTACTAGTAGTAGTAGTAGCAGCAGCAGTAGTAGAAATCTTCATTAAGTAGAAGTATTCAGCTGTCAGAGGGTGGTGCCCTGGTCTAGGGCAACAGTTTCTCCAGCGATTCGTCTTGCCTGGTCGATCACACCGCGCTGGTCGCCCAGGGCTGTGTTTCAAAGTACACACATTTAACTGAATAGTCAACTGACGAGCGCTGACCAATCTCCGTCTGCGGGCATGCGTAACAGCTTAATAAGTAGGCGAAGAAGGCTGACTGCCATCTGCTGCCTCGTGAGGCGCACGCGCACTCACCGCGAGAATCGAAGCAAGTTTGCCATCCTTCGCGTCCTCCTGTAAGTCAATGGCCGAGCAGCCAGCGTACCCGGTGCCCATTGAGACCCCAGGGGGAGGCCCTCCGCCTCCAAGCCCAGGGAGTCAGCAGAGCTACAAATCGCGCAGCCACTCCAAGACAGGCAGCAAGAAGCGTTCTTCGTCGAGACGTCGGGGCCAGAGTAGCACAAAGGTCACTGCGGAACGGGGCGCCAGCCGTTCGCGACGACACCTAGAGACTGTGACACCAACCTCGGAGGTGAGCGTCCTGGTGCCGAGTCGCACAAAGATCACTTCGGACCGGAACGCCAGCCGTTCGCGACGACACCTAGAGACCGCGAACACAACCTCGGAGGTGAGCGTCCTGGTGCCGAGTCGCACAAAGGTCACTTCGGACCGGAACGCCAGCCGTTCGCGACTACCCTTAGAGACCGCGACACCAACCGCGGGGGTCAGCGTCCCGGTGCCCAGTCGCACAAAGGTCCCTTCGGACCGGAACGCCAGCCGTTCGCGACTACCCTTAGAGGCCGCGGCATCAACCGCGGGGGTCAGCGTCCAGGTGCCCACCGCGCCTCTTGCCAGCACAACACCGTCAACAGCCAGCCCGCCGAAAACTTCATTAAGGCCGCTACCTGAACTTCAAGGTACTACTTCCCGAATTCTAGTTTAGGCTCGTCCTATTTGTAACGTTAAGGCGCCATCGTAAACAACATAACGAGGGCTTTAGTGGGAGGACGTTATGGCAGGATATCACTATCTAAAGGATCGGTAGATTTCACGTTTCGTCGCGCAAGTGTGGCTGTACACTATCTGCTATTAGACATGCACCAAGCGGGAAGGAATGACGCGAATTCGAGAGTCGACTGTTCCTGCCAGGCTGTTAAGGAAAGGGATGATGAGGTGTACAGTCGCTGATCTCAACGACCGTTGATCAAGAGACGTTGAGAATGGTTTTATTGAAAACGAGGTAAACAGAGAAGACCATCGTTACCATTATCTCAAAACACAGGGGTTGCTTCTTTCTAACGGTTGGGCGAGGTCCGAGATGCGTTGTTAGGTTCATCTATTCATTGCGGCACTAACACAAAGCGATTATTACTCGTCAAGGACAACAGGCAAGTGAATATGCTTCTCTTAAATCACGTTTGCAAGTCGTCTTGAGTCTAGTGATCAGTGTCCACCTGAGACCTGAGCACCCACATTGGTGGCCTCTGTGACAAGCATTGAAAAACGCGGGTCACCTCCACGACGATTTTTGGACAATGTTTCAACTTGGAAGAAGTTTACGAAGGGTCACATTGGCGCCTTTGCTCAATGAAAGCTCCCTAAACATTCACCAGGTCTTGGCTCTTTGAGATGATCGAAAACTGAAGTTAAATACGAAATATTGTTCCCTAACCATTTCCAATCCACTAGGCGGCTTCAACCCGCTTTGTAGTGACAAGCAGATTTGAAAGCCGTGCCTTGCTATACTGTTGCCCATCGGAACCCTGGGGGACACCACGGTACTGTGCATGTCCGGGTATCAAAGGGAAATAATTACAGGGGGAGGTTGTCTCTGATGATCGTCTTTAAATGCGAATCAATCATTGTGTTGTTATTAAGACGAAAGGCTTATTTCTGTTAGTCTAAGGGACCTTAGAACAACTTTGGCGTTCACGTGGACAGGGAAAAATCTGGGAAGGAAATAATTACGTAACCAAAGCAAGGTCAGACGCGAAGCAAAACATTCCGGCTGCATATATGAGGTGAGTATCCTTGTATTAATGACCACAAAGTAATTATTTATTGATTAGTGGTTAAAGTAATGTGTATTAAGGCAAGATACGGTAATTTAAGAGGAAGGAGAATGGAGAGAGGAGGGCAGCACTTTGAAATTATATTTTTCTACTAAGTTCGCGTAAAGGCACTAAGAGTGGTCGAAACATAGCCTATGAACTCCGGAGTTTAATCCGCACAAGTAATCTCCCAACGCTTGTCGGTCGCAGGAGTTGGCTTCGTATATGGAGGTCGGGTTAGAATGGATTCAAGGAGCCCTCATCCGACATTTTTAATAAAACGGTAATATCTCCAATACGAAGCATCATTGCATATTGTACGATATTACCCAGCAGTTTGCTTCAACGCCTTGCTGATCATTCCTCGGGTGAAGCCACACCATCACAACGAAAAGGTTCAGTGCGATTTTCTAACAGCCGGGATATTTTTCCAGCAGGACTGCAAAGCCCAGTGCACAGCTCTGGGCAAGTGGGCAAGATGGCCCCGTCAGCGGGCACTCCAACTGCTCCCACCAATCTACCTCTGCATATCGACCAGGCTCCGCAGAAGATGCGTGGAAACTTCGCCCATCCATCAGGCGGCCAGGGTCACAGACCTTTCGGAGGAGCACAGGGCCAGCCGTCTGAGGAAAGAGAGCCACAGGTGAGATTCACTTCATAGTGTAAAAAGTCGCAGAAACACACACACAATAGAAGAAGAAAGCGTACGAAATGGGCGCTCACTGTCAACTACGATTTTACTGAAAACGAACAGAATACGGAGTGTGAAAAAAAAAAAAAAACACGGATTAACTAGGAACCCATACGCGAAAAAACAACCAACATAAGTGAAAATGGAACACCCTCTTCCTTGATCATCACCACGAGCCAGACCATGAAACACCAAGATATCTTCTTTTGCTCTCATTGAGCGCCACACACGGCTGGCTCACACAGGCGTCATCGGCCCGAACACACATAGGAAAAGCTTCCACTGTCTCCCGCGTCTGTGCTTTTCTGTTACTGTGCAGGCATGTTGCATAAGTAAACTTCGGATAACAGTGCAGACTCCTGCGACATTGCTGATGATGGTTTGAATACGGTCTGTTCTTAACCGCAGACTTGTGTTCATGCAACTTGACGTTCAAACACTTGCTAGTTTGACCCTCGTATTACCTCCCCCATGAGAGGGGTATATCATACACTACCCCCGTAACACACTTCAACTTTTTGTGCGGTACCGCACACTCGCCCTGCCGCCCGCAGTCTCCCAGTTGCCGAAGCCCTTTCCACCATCTGACACATCTTACTAAGCTTAAATCTTAAACGGTGATGAGCAGACTACTCAATCCCCGAACCGCGCAGCAACTTTCTTTAATCCGCGGGACAGTTTGTGAACGTACGGTAGGACAACCGGCCTACACTTTCCACCATCGAAGTGGGATCAGTACCTTCGTTACTACGCACGACCTTTAGGCTTCTTCGAAGCTCCTCACGCGCCCAAGATATCATGCGCTCCGGGTACCCAGACTTCCATAACCTAACCAGCTGGCTCCCGAAACTCCCACCTACTGCTTGGTGGCACGATACGTAGCGCGGAACGGATCTACGACTCTGCGATAGGGTTGCTCACGGTCTTATGACCAGCCCCAATGTTTAGGAGGGGTTTTTCCGAACGGGCTTTACAAAGCACGCACACATGATCCTTTTCGAGTTGTAAACTCAAGTATAGGAACTGTAGTTCATTGGAACTCGGCATCTCCATCGTCAACCGAAGACCCAAAGTGCGCTTTCTGAACACATTCATCACGTCTACCACCATTCTCGTCACGTCCCGGTTCTTGATAAACGCCAAGAAATCATCTACGTAGCCCATGTCTTAAGTACCATGCTAGTCAAAGCCTGCTCCAAGGCCCGGTCTGTCCGGGTCAAAAAGATTGAGCTCAGCACAGGTGCCATGGACCCGCTGCGTGGCCCTGAACTTCTGGGCTGCACAGCTCCCCTTCCATTCCGCTATGGTGGACTTCAGATAACAGAAAAGCAGTTCCACGAAAGCCGACAGCGAGACCTCACACCTGCTGAAAAACAGCTCTTATGTTCTCCTGAAACTTCTATTGAAAGTTTAGAAGTTCAACATTTGCACAGTCATATCGCTGCAACTTTGGCCTTATAAGAAATTGAAGTATCCCGGCGAGGAGTGAGCCTGGTGAAAATATTTTCCAAAACAGGGGACTTTAGATTTATTTTATTGCTAAAAACTTGCAGTGTTTCATTTATTTTGCACTCTTTCTAGTGAGCATAATTCAGTCAGCATCCAACGCACGGTATGGAATGCTGCTGTTGCGCCGTTTTGGCGTCGGGCTGAAATAGCGTCTTCCAGCAGTAGCTGAACTTAAAGGGATCCTGCAACACTTGCCATCGACTACTAGTAATGCATTCTGGGATAAAGTTTATTGTCCCAGAAATCTCCTCCCGCAAGAATTATGAAAATCCGTTCACCATTAACGAAACTACGCGCGATGAGAAATCGCGCATAATCGTTCCCTCTCAACTCGACCGCAGACAACGCGACGAAAGCTGCGCGCTCTCTCCCGGAGAGGGGGGCGGCTCACGGCGTTCTCTTCGGCGGCCTTCGATATATCACATGCCGGGTAGTTTTCTCCTTTTCTCCGCAACGCGGAGGGGCCTATTTCCGGTCTGGTGCCGCAAAAATGCAGGTATGGGCACCTGCTCGCAAGTGTGCGCTCGGGCTGGTAGGGCGTTTTTGAAGCAATAAACGTTTGTAGTCGAGTGGTCCTGTTGAAAGGGAAGTATTGAGCTCATCACTCAAACTCCGCGCGTACTCAAAACACAAAAGAAACGGCAAAACTGTGCCTACAGCTTCAGGCATAGAAGAGGTTCGTACGCAGCGATGACGACGACGGAAATGGGAGAATCTAGCCGCGGAGTTGACCAGTGCCAGCCGATCGGGCAGCCATGGCCTATGTGACGTCCCTTAGGCCGTGCCAGGGGTTGCATAATGAGGACAACTAAAGAGAGAGCGGTTGGTTTTTTCGCGTCTTTCACATCGATTTGCGCGCTCACCGCTTCACGTGCACGTGTAATATTTGGCTCAGGTATTGCTGGCAGTGTAATCTAAACATCGCGCAGGTTTACTTGCACTGCTCAAAGAGTGTTGCAGGGTCCCTTTAAAGGAGCCATGAAGAGAAAATACAACTTCGTTTAATTTGAAAGAACTAGGATTCAGTTTCTCACTCAGCTGCATTACAGCCACAAAAGATTTTTTAACGAAAAAAAGCAAGAGGTATTTAAAAACTTTCAAATTTCGCGCCACAGTGACGTGTAATGAGAAAGAATGACGTCATACGGGCCAACAATAAAACATAATTTTCAGTGCGTTAACGGCACGTTAGCATTCAAGTCATGCGGTCAAATGGAACTAGAGGCTCCATTACAGACGTCCAGTCATGTGTCGTCGCGACAGGTCAGTTAGGCGGCCGCCAATCGCACAAACAAGGTACCGTGACGTCACAGAAAAGTTGCGGGAAATTGGCTAGAGGGTCGCGACTGCTTCACACGTTTTCTTTAATATCTCCGTTATTTCTTCGAAGATTGCGATGATATTGGTATCATTTTTATCGAGACTAAGCAGTCTTTCTAATAAACGCAACTTGTATTTTGTATTAATGGCTCCTTTAATGGTCAAGTACACAAGCCGGTGGATACGTTCGCTGCCCCCTATGTCACCTGCTAGATTGTTCGTTATAAAAACATAAAAAACCCATAAAACCGTATCCGTTCCAGCAGCACGTCGTGTCTACAACGACCAGATACATGCTTCTTTACTCGAACCTGTTTTTCTTCCATTGTCAACCCAGGGCAGAAAGGAGGAATAGGAGATCTCGTATTGAATGGTTGAACGATAGATTTGGAAAACTTTTCAACTCTTATGCAGAAAATTAGCAGCCTGAATCGGTAGGTTCACCCTCGTTACCAAACTTTTGGGTCTCTTGAAAGCACTGCAGAAATATTATCGCCCACAGACCCAAGGGTTTGTTAAATAATGAGGTGGGTAACATTAATCGTGTTCAATCTGGGCGTGAGCGATTACTAGGATTGTAGCAAGTATGGATGCCATGACCAGTGTGTCTTTGTCCTCAAGACCTTGAACTGAGGTGGAGGCGTCCTTGTAATAAGCGCAAGAGGCTGCAGGAGCAGTTCGAATGCAATGACACGGGAGAAAAGCTGTGGCCACAAAATCCGCCTAAGCGTTTGACGTGGCCCCATGGTTGACGCCCGTGGATACGGCAGTCCACCTTGCTTAGTTGACCGCATCAGTGTGGATTAAGCCCCTGAGCATAGTTTTTGGCTGTGCTTTAGAAAACAGGTCGATAATTATGTACTCCTGAATCGTTTTTGGTCTTCCTAGATGCCAAAAATAACGTCTATGTGTCCGTAACTGTATTCAGTCGCACAGCTAAAGGTTACAAGAACAATTAAGAACACACATAAACAAAACAGTTCAAACTATCCAAGTTCGCGGCGCCCATAATGAATACCAACATTGTTCACCGCAAACAAATCATGAGGCATATTAGTGGCGAGACATATTTACATATTTGACATAACAGTGCTCATTTAACTAGTATTACACGTGGAATTCGTTCTTGTGATAGCAGTTAAAGAAATGCTGAAAGTATATACAACGGTAGAGGTATACTTAAATAGTAGAAGTCATGTCTTTCAGAGGTGTTCCAAGACAAATGAAAATAAATGTTTCCGAGAGATAGCGCGCACAGCGCGAAAGTGGGAAATGGGAAAATTGAATCGAATTGAGGAACAATTTTGTTGAACCTTTAATGAAAGGGTGGGGAGCGCATCAGAGCAGCTTCAAAGCGCGGGGAAGGGGAGAGGGAAAATGGGGTTTCGAAGATTATGGACTTTCGATGACGTGTGCTAGGAAGCAAGCAGACGCATGCACGTTTAATTCTTGAACATCTACACCGCCTTGTTTGGCGCCGTTTAAAAACGTGTCTTCAATAATTGGTTTCACAAAAACCTTATCCCCAATGTGTTTCATTTTCGTTTATTTATTTTATTTATTTTGTCATACAATACTGCCAGTGCCCAAATGGGAGTATTACACGACTCAGCATATACTCTCAGAGTTACAGAAAATATGCGCAGCTTGCGTAGGTAAAGCGCGAAGATGATCGCATTACTACAGCACAAATTCGGAGCATTTGCAATCAAAATAATACAGTAAACAAACAATCATGCATAATAAAACAAACAGATACCGAGATGCACACAAAGATCACATTAGATAGATTTCAAGGTATTCGATATACCTATGGTTTCTCTGAACCATGTACAAACTTGTAACTCGTCCTATGAGTGGTAGTCTGAAAACATCTATGCCCTGCATTCTTAGGGTTTGTCATCATTATTACGGCAAGATGCTGTCTCATTTCGCGTCGGTCAACAAAGAGATGCCCGAGTTAGTCAAGATTAATATTAACCGCGCACAAATACAGGGCCTATTAATCCAGCAGGTTTGAGCGCTATTATTTCTATAATGTTTCGAGCGCCACACTGACCAAAACTTAGCCCGAACGAAACGCTTGCAGCCCAGCTCCGAGTCGTGTTGGGGAAAGGGCTTAAAAACAAAATTGCTAACTAAAGTTCCCGCAGATATGCTCGGCGTAATCAGATTCTACCTTTGACTTTCTTTTTGTCCATCCACAGCGAATCCGACCAAGACATCTACTGCTACCTATTGCGGGTGCCCTCCTCCTCACCGCGGTGCTTTACTGGCTCGTCGCGGAGGCCCAATCGGAGCTACCAACTGGTCCGAACTCGTGCACAACTCTTGGTTGCCGCGAATACGCCAAGCGACTTCACGCGACTGTGAACAGATCGGCCAACCCATGCCAAAGCTTCACGCGCTTCGTCTGTAGCGGGTGGAACCAGAACAACCCGTGGAGCGTCAGGGAAGACTATTTCCGGCTAGCGCTTGGTAGGCTGAACAGGACGCTGCACAAAGTCAAGTGGCAATCCCGTGGCCAGAATGAGGAACAGCGTGTATCAGCCGTCTACCAAAGCTGCGATGACGTGCTTCAGGGCAAGACTGACCAACTTCCGGCAGTCAAGACTGCTCTGGCGGAGGCTGGCATCGTTTGGCCACAGCTTTCCCCCAGCGCGGACGTGCTGTACACGACTATGTACTGCTCGTTCAAGCTAGGCTGGGATGTACTGCTAGATTTTGAAGTGGAGGCCTCTGCAGGTGGAAAACCCGTGCTGCTTATGCAATTAGGGAAGTGGATTCATACTCTGCTTGTGCGTCACCACTTGCCCCGAACGAATGCCACAAAAGAAGCGTACTTCCAGTTCCTCCACAAGGCGTTTGAGGAAGAGAGCAGCGTTGCCTATACAGAAAGCGCGACTTACCAATACACCTCCAATAACGACGAATATGCTATGACCAGACTCCAAGATATCGTTTATGATACCTCCCCGGTACAGTCGGTTGAGGACATAACAACGAATGTAACGCACATCAACCTCACAGAATCGCGTTGGCTTGAGACTCTCGAAAAACTGAATGTATCCGCACGCTCTCCCTTCCCTCTCACCACCCAGCTGGCGTACGTGCAGGAAGTTTTCGGATTATGGGAGGCGTTCGGAGAAGACTCATTCCACGTGCTCGTCTCTTGGTGGACTGTTCAGATAGCAGCCCTGTATGCCAACCGAGATATGATACTCAATTTTTACTATCCCGACCTAGACCGTGTGGACGTATTCCACGCGGCCTTTTGTGTCGGCAGGGCTGCATACTTCTCTAGCCACGCCGTGTTTGCGAGATACAGCCGCGAAATTGTCAAGGGAGGTGTGGAAGACGCCGCCCGGAAACTGGTGCTGACGGTGCGACGCGCCTTTTTGCGCCGCCTCTTGAGATGGAACTCCACTGACGTAGACGTAACCTTAATCACTAACTGGACCTCCCTTTCTGTGGCCTTTCGAAGTTTTGACTATTTAAATGGTACTGAAATTGTCGACTCGGGTCCAATTCCAGACATGACCCGCTCCTTCGTTGACAACTGGAAACATTCAGTACTTATCAAAAGGACGCTGGATTCCGAATTATTTGTGCGTGCAATCGATAATCTGGAAGCACAAGTCTATGTTTACACCGAGCACGATTCCCAGATACTGCCTTATGCGTTCTCTTACCCCTTGTTTGATTTAGACTTGCCTGCTGCTGTAAACTATGGTGGACTCGGAGCAGATGTAGGCAACAGCCTCGCCCTTTTTCTCCTTCACGGATTGGCTTTCGCTAACTCATCCCTTCCGATTTCTTTGCTGGTATGCATGATTCGAACCCTTTTCAGAAATGACATTTGGAGGGGGTACACTTATCAAGTCGTGATGTTCGGCGCTTTGATAGACGCGTACACGGAGAGCGATTTTGGAGTATACTTGCCTCTGCCAGGATTTGAAGGCTACAACGGACTGCAAACTCTGTTCTTGTCGCAGTGCTACACTTGGTGCGCAGGTAGCCACCACGAAGCCGCTGAATTCAGATGTGACATCTATCTTCAGCATGTGCCCGAATTCGCCGAGGCGTTCAACTGCTCCAAAGGGGACCCCATGTATCCTGCGCACCAGTGCAGCCCTTTCTAAATAACATGAAGATTGCGCTGTGTTAATAGTGGTGGCTATTACGCTTTGACTTGCGGTCGCCCAGAGGCGGTGGCCGAGGGCTGCCTCATAAACTTTCTTGTTCGGCCAAATGTGCTGCCCGATTCCCCAATGACGAAGTTCATGTCCGGGTGTCCAATGGATGCACAAATAAAGGTGTCTATCACTGCCGCTGCGAAAAAATCCGTAGGCTTAGTTGATAGGAAATCGACGACGTCGTGCGTGGACAACCGATAGGGCATGAAATTGCAGATGGCGTACAAAATGAGGAACCGATCAGATAAGGCTTAGATTGGCGCTAATATTTGATGGTAGTCCTGCAAGCGAAGAAACTGCAAAGCACTTGAGTCCGCTGATGTGTTTCGAAGGCAAATGTATGTTGGAACTTCGTTTGCATGCGGTTGTAAATTACTTTCGGCAGCTTGTTTACCTCTGCTTTTGTAACGTCACGTCCTGCTGGTACGCGGCATGCGCCGAGTCTCCCGATTTTCGGCCAATCCCGCGTTATGGGTATGCGACACAAATTAACGAACAGGAGCAACAAACAAAAACTTGAGATCCATCTCAATAAAGGTATTGAGACAGTACAGCGGTTGTGCTTCGGGGTGCTACGGTGAAGGCCCGGGTGCGCATTTCCGAACGTTTCGCTGCGCAGCGCCCCAAGTAACATGTGTGATGTGCTTCCGCGCGATTGTCAGTTGCGGAACATCTCAAATGGTGCCAAAGGTAGCCTCGGTGGCCTCTAGGTACAATTATCTGGTTTCTGGCACTGATTGGCCTAACTTCGCGGCCCGGTGGGTAAAATCATTTTTGTAATTTTTTCTTTGAAAAACGTTTTCAGTAATAAAAAAAATTCCCCCGCATTTCCCCGAGGGGGAGAATGTGAAAGTGCGAATGCACGGTTGTCGGCCCGCTTGCGGCGCTTGCGCTCGGCCCCCGCAGCCCACCACCTCGCCGCCTTCTCTTTCATCTCTTCCATCGGGTTTGTAGTATCACGTGTACACCACGCAGTTATCAAGCCGCTATAACGCCGCTGAGTCGCCAACGCACGCCGCTGACGACGTAGTTTGAATGCGTTAAAGATATAAGGCGCGTACTGACACCGATATCAGCGTCGCATCCGTGGCTTATTCGGTAGAGCGTCGGGCTGCGGCCCGCAAAGTCCTCGGATCGAAACCTGGCGCCGGATGCTGTTTCTCTTTTAAATATAGAGGAGCACTGCGGACGCCGCCGCCGACGCCGGCGGTGGATGGTTTGGGGTCGCTTATAAAGTGCATTCGCACTTAAAATTTCACCATCTTCCCTTAGGGGAAGCCTGAGTAGTATGCGAAGCAGCCATGGGGTCGACTCAAGTTGCCATTAGTTCAGCTGCGCGAGCCCTCGTTGCATTAGTAGCAGCTTCTTGACGGTGTTGATGTTTCCTTTCGGCTTCGCGAGCCCGATGTTCGGGATCGACCTGTCGCCGCTGCCGTTTCGTGGCAGCGGCTCGAGCCCCGCCTTGGAAGACCAGCTTGTCCTGATCTCCAGGGGCCAGGCAGCCGCGGAAGCATATGGGTCCCGGGAAGAGGGAACCGCCCCATCCGGCACGTAGTCGCCGCAATTTTGTGCGGCTAAATAAAGTTGTTCTCTCTCTCTCTAGATCCCTCTTCTCTGCGGCGCTGACACTGGCGTTGACGCTGACTCATCGCGGCGTTGCGGGAGGAGAATGAGGGGAGGGAAATGAGTCATTCATACCGCGGAGCTACAGTGGCGCCCCCAGCGGAGTATGCAGCGGCTACCGCAGGTGTTTCCATTTGTTGCGCAATGTTGGAGAGGTGAGGAGCTTCGGAGAGGAGAGCAGGAATGCCGGAGAGGAGATGACCGTCGGAAAGGAGAGGAGGAATGCCTCGCATACTACTGAGGGTGTACCTACGGGAAGATGACGACGGTGGTTGAACGCGAAGCTATGTCGTGATGGATTTTTTGGTTGGCCAATCCCTAGGGGCATCCTGCCACAATCATCATCAGCAGGAACTACTAAGGGTTCCCCTACGGGAAGATGACGACGGTGGTTGAACGCCAAGTTATCTCGTGATGGATTCTTTGGTTGGCCAATCCCTAGAGGCATCCTGCTACAATCTTCATCAGTGGTGCCTGGCCAGGCATGCGCAGGGGGGGTGCGGACGGCGGACAACAACGACAACGAGGGAGGGAGGGACACAGCCCCGAGCATGAGATGCTTCGCATCTAAAATTTACGCGTTATTTTCCTCCATAATGGTGAATCGGTATCCTTTAGACCGCTTTGGTTTCGGGGCGTAGCCTGTGACCAGGTTTAATGAATGTTCTGAATCACTCGACTTGATACTGTCACGAGGGGGGGGGGGGGGGGGGGGGGGTTTGGGTTGCTGTGCAGCGAACAGGTTGTCGAACCTAACTTTTTTCGGATTCGGTTGACATTGTCACGTGAGGGTGAGGGCTGCTGTACAGCGAATAGGGGTGCTATTCCAGACGGCCCGGGTTTGAGCGAAACTTGGAAAAGGTGGAGCTGTGGTGATAACCATAAGCTCATGATAATAGTTAGGGGCAGGGTTGAAGGCTTTAAAAATGCTATTCATGCTATTTGTTGAATATTGAGGGGACGTAATCGTTCCAAAGCTGCGCGCTCTAAGGATGCACCCCTAGGGCGTGTCGCATTTTTCCTTTCTTTCTCTCGCTTCACTGCTGCTCTGGTGGCTACTGGGGGTAAGCAAATCCAACTACTTTATTTTATTGTCCTTTTACTATGTAATTTGTAGTTCACTACAAAGTTCATTATATTTTCATTCCAGTTATTCATGAGCGTTTTGTTTGAAATGTGTGATCCTAAGAAGTTTATGCCGTCGGTGGCAGGCAGTGCAATCACGTGATTATGGCCGACTGTCAAAAAAGAAAGCGGGTGATAGAAGCGCGCCACAACAATGTGCAAGCAGACTCAAACACGCCACAGCCTGCCTAGAATCGTGGTTCTTTAAGGGTGGTTTGCTCCTGTCCTACTCGAGTAGCACGTTCAGGCTTCAATCTGCACGCGCAATTCTACTTTTCAAATTCACAGTGTTATGAATTTTGTGAACCGGGCACGTTAGTTCCTCAAAGATCCCAATTGCGGGCCAATCCCCAAGTGGCCATGTGTTACGAAGGAATGATTAGCAAAAAGGACAACAACTCTTCAGATTTGTTTGCTTTATTTTATTTTTCTCTTCACCGCTTTGTTCGAAGACACTCTCCACACTCGTTTTTTTTGCATTGAGTTCAATTCCCTCAACCCCCTCTTCTTTCGCGCAATCCGCACTCACGCTTACCCTTCCTCTGGCGTCACGCGGTTACTTTATTCCTTAGCTATCCCCTTTACTCGTTTTCATGCTCTGCTACCAGCCATATGGGGTGACACGAAAAAAAAAAAAACCCCGTTGAAATGAGTAAACACACGGCTTCTCGATGGAAACAAGGACCTCGTTTCCTTCGAGGGGGCGTGGTAGAGATCGCCGTTGACAACAGGCACTTGCCGTTGATTGTATTGTAGGGAGGATAATGAACAGATTCAACCGGCCATCAAGCTATCGGGGCGTGCGCCGTACCAGCACAAACCATGTCGAAGAGGAAGGTAGGATTATGTCCTATTCAGGCGCGAGGATATGCACCAGGGACGTCTCAGGGGAAGAAGATGAACTCCATAAGGTGCACGGGCGAGAAACGAGCTGGGGTATCTCAACTCTCATAGGCTTCACCCCTGCGAATAAACCACCTCAACCGGCTATCGGTGCGTCGGCTGTCTCCTTGACGGTAGATGTAATGCGTATACGCTGTCCTGCCTGTAACCTTTTACAACAAATGCGCGTCACGCAACCTCTCGAGAGATTGTGTCTGCCGCGCTGACGATAAACAAAACGCAAAGTCACGCAACGCTACGTTCGAAACTGTCTTGCAACCTCTCGAGAGAGTCTGTTTGCCGATTTGATGATACACAAAGGGCACACTCATGCAGCGCTTCGATCGAAACTGTCTTCCGAGCAGAGAATAACTGAAGAACACGCTCCGGCTGCAGACGGATAGACGCGCGGTAGGAACCTGCTGAAGCCATGTCCGCCAAATCACCAAAAAGAAAGGCGATGTCTTAAAAACACGTCTCCACTGATCGTATTTCGCGCACACCGGCTGACGGTCGACTGGTGGCGGGCGATGGTGCGGTCGCCACCAATGCTTCTGCAGAAGCTTCCCGTCGCGTAAAACTGCAGCGCACACTACACTTTCTCCTCGACGGTCATGGAGCGAAAGCCGCCTCTAAGTCGTCGCAAAGGGGGGTTTGTCGCCAGACGACTGCACAACCAATGCAGAGCACTTTTCAAGAGCCAAAACGAGTTCGAAATTCTTCCTTTGTTTAAAAAACCTGTCGGTGTTGGAAATATGCATGCTCCAGGGATCATAAAAATAAACCACGCCGCAGCAGCGGCCATCCCGGGCGTCCCGAGTTCAACTCGCCGTGCAAAAACATGCCCGAGTTTCCTCCGTGCGTCATCGGTGTTAGTCAAACACACCCAGCCCATTCGTGGGCGCGGCGTAGCAACCGAAGCCACACCCACCCGTAGCGTGGGCGTAGCGTCGTAGCCACGAATTCCTCATTTGATGCCCGCTAGCAGCGACAAGAACGTAGCACAAAACAAAAATGAAGGCCCCAGGCCACCGTCAGCCAATGGTGCCCAGTTGCGAGAGTGTTCGGTCCGAACTGGAGTTCACTATTGTACGAGCGGATAGAAGAGGCCAAGACAATATTTTCCCACGGGAGGCTTCTTCATACACCGTGAAAAAACAGACGATGACAAATGACACAACTTCAACGTCTAAAACACACTGGCCAATGTTCAAACGCGCTCGTGACACAGCACGATTTCTGATAAGTCCCCCGTGCACACTCCGCGCAAGCCGTTTAAGCCGTAAACAAGTGCACATTTGATGGTCCAACGCCGCCTGTATACTCCTCGAGCGCGGCCTGTAGGGCTGCCACTGAGATCCTCCTAGCGGCCCGTTTCAAAAGCAGCCTCGGTAGTCTCCGGCCCGCTCCCCCTTGTCGCCGTTGCTTTTCAGGCTCGTTTAAGACTGCGATTTACCGTTTGTACCCGTTTTAAATAAAGTTTAATGTAACGCAGGCACTCTATTTGCAAGCGGGGTTTGTTTAGGAGAGTAGAACCATTTATGACGCGATCTTAGTGTCGTACATTCGGTCTGTATGAGTGCCAGGTGTCTGTCACAGGCCAGCGTCCCGAAGCCGGCATATGCAAGCAGCTGATTGCAATTCCGCTGCCCTGAAACTTAGTGGCAGTGTCTCCGTAAGGAGTGTTTCCTCCGATGGTCATGTTGCGGCCATACACTATGATTAGAGTGTACTAGAAGGAGTTGAGTGGGACGATTGGAGCGCTCCACCTGAAGCGGCGGCTGTAGATTGAATAGAGGGCGCAGCGGGCGAAGTGGATTCTTGCCGACTGCGCTCGCCAAGGCGCGCGGCGTCGCGCGGGCCGCGCTTTTTCGCGTTTCGCCCAATTTTTATGCTAACAGGAACGCCAAAGCGACAGCGGGGTATAAAAAAGAACATGTTAGAATAAATTAAAAGAAACTGCTAGAGGCTTTGCGGCAGAAGCGTGCCCTGTTTTTTTTTTTTATCGAAGTACTTCCAACGCGGAAAATAGAACGACAGACGAACGGAGGTGATAGGGACAAGCGTTGAAGTACCAGTTTCGACTACTTCTTTTCCCTGTTCACCCTTAACTCTCTCAACGTAAAATGCAATAAATAGAAAAAAACATGGGCAGTGCTGCATGAACTTTTGCTACATCTGTTTAATGACACCGGGCATTTCATTGCAGCGCCAATAAAGCAAATCGAGGAATCTGGCCATATTTTCATTTTACACAAGCTTTCCAGCATGTTCTCTACGAAGTAATGATTTTTAAAATGTTGCGGTCTTATCCCAATTCGATAAAAGCATATATGTTGCTGAAGTGTGCATGCCAGTTATTCAGACGGGAATGCCGCATCATGATGCGGCATCATGCTGCAGTGTAGAGCACTGCTGGGCCCGGGCTGGCCCGAAAGCGGTTTATCGGCGGGCCCGGGCTTAATGCCACTGGCCTGGGCCGGGCTCGGGCTTGAATTTATGGGCCTGGCTATTAATATTTCCGATGTGAATTGTAGAAAAAAGCATTAGAAGGGATGTTATGACTTTATTTCAACGCTCCTCTTGAAGTTAGTTCTATGCACTGTTCTAAAAACGTGTTTTGTAGGTCTGATAGTTCCTGTTCATGTACTGCATCAACATTTTACATGTTGGGGCATAACGTACCAAAGACACGATTACAAGGGAATGCATATAGCACGGAAGGGATTAATTCGGACAACCTGGAACTCAATCTATGTCTACTGTGCATGGTTTTTACATGCCGCACCCGATGAAATGCGGCAGCCGTGACCGCGAATCGAACTCGCGGGCTAGGGAAACAAAACCGCTGAGCAACCACTACAGACAAAACATTTCAATGCACTTACTTGTGGATTAAAACGCGGCGTCAAAAATTTGAGCATACCAACGTGTGTCCGAGACAACCATAATGATGTATACGTTGCCAAGAATCTGGTCATCAAATGTGATGGTGTCAGATCTGATTTAATTAAGAATACTAGCTATCATTACCCCGATGTGACACGAACTGGAGACAGTGGAAGAAAAAGTACATTGTGCGCGCTATTTAACTCCGGATTTTCGCCTTCAATCCATGACGTGTTTGTACAGACTAGATGCTCCGTCTGGTTGCCCACTGCGAAGACGCTCAACCAACTGTCATAAAGATTATTCAGCGTCTAAGGCCCCATTCTTAGGTCCAAAACTAAATTACCGGCCGCGGGCCTGGGATTAAGACAACGGGCCGGGGCTGGGCTCACTTATGAATGCCCGGAATAAGTGTGACGGCCCCGGGTCGCGCTCCGACCGGGACCGGGCCTTAAAAACAGGCCCGTGCAGGGGTGCCATTTCTATTAGGCATATTGCGTTCTTCGATTTGACTGTGTGGCCGTGAACGATGCGCAGCTTTTTGCATACTCCTCGAGACTTCAGATTTTTGTGTATTTGACAACATGCTCTCCCCAGAACACCGCGAATAGACGCGCTATTTTACAGATATACTGCGAATATGCCATTCACACAAGCCCTTTTATTTTATTAGAGCAATTAACGTCTTATTCACGGGCTTTGAATAAATATAAAGCTCCTGCAGTCTACCGTAATTAATTATAGTTGGGGTTGCAGATAAAACGAATTATCGTGAGGACTGCTTCGGCGGAATTAAAGGTCGAAAGCACGAGATTGCTAGCAAATGTCGAAAATGTCAAGATTCGATAAACACAAGCCCTTTTTCCTCAAACATTGGCACCAGAACGAGACCAACAGTTTTGATGATCAATAGCGATATCCCGTGATACAGAAAAACCAACGTCGCGTCAGCAGAACAAGAGCCAGCTGGTCAAAATGTTTGCTCATGGCAATTTGATGCTATGCCACTTGGAAACCATTGAAATCTGTCATGACCCCTGCGAGGGGCGCATCCTCGCTCAATACTTCTACGTCAGGCGTCATCCAAGGCACACCACAGGCGATTCTCACTTCTTTACCATCGATGACGTGCGTGCAGTCACGCTGTATGTAGCCGTACTCGAAGTCCAGCTCACACACCACGCAGTTTTGTTTCTTAGGTTGATCCGCGAGCTTCATGTCTCGGAACGCAAAAGTGTTAGGACAGTTTTGTAGCCGCCGCGGCATCCCAGCGCACAAAAGTGGCGAGGGCTATAGGCATGCCGAGGACGGCGAAATTAAACACTAAAGGCTCATCACTCTACAACACTTGACAGAGAAAGATAAACAGCAGCAGCGGTTCAGCAAAGTTCTAAAACATGTGACTGAAAACGACTGCGGGACCTCCGTTCTGCGGTCGCCCTGTGCCGCCGCTCGCAGTTCGCACCGGCACAACCCAATCCCCTGCGACCGCAGCGCCGCCCCGCCAACTTTCCACAAACTGCGCTTCGCGGTGAAGCAGGCGCGGAGCCAGCGGCTCGTCCCACTCAACTCTTCTAGTGCACTCTACTATGATGTAAATCGGATTTGTGCGCTTACATAATCTACGGACCACTCATACCTGACAGCACGCAAGTTTCGCTTGCCAGTATCACATATCAGAAATTGATCACTACCCTAAACAAGCCAATGCGGCATAAATTTCACAAACATTCTACGAAATATGTACGATGGATAATGTAAAATTATACTAGGGAGACAGCACACGACGCTTGCAGATCATGTTACATTTATCCTCCACGAGAAGCGCGCAGGCGGGCTTATAGAGTAATCCGCGTCCGCGGCTAACGTCTTCGAAACATCGTGATATGACACAGGGAGACCACAGAATCTAACATGAATCAAAATCAGGGCCTCATCAGATACCACACTCTTCCAACGAGCACGTGTGTGCGAGATTTTGACGCACGTTAAGGAACTCCAGGTGGTCAAAATTAATCCGGAGCCCTCCACTACGGCGCGCCTCATTGCCTCCGTTGCGTCGGCGCGTTAAACCCTACAATAAATCAATCAACTCTTCCAACGACCCCTCGCATCGCTTGTGAACTGCCTACCGTGTATTCTTCAAAAAATCCGTCCGGCAGGTGATCAGCCGTTCGTTGAAGGCGAAAGACAAATGGAAACTGAACACGCAGCCTGTGTGTGTGTGATTACTATAACGTTCATTCGTTCATTTCGCTCCGCATTTGTAAACAACGATAGTTCAGCGTCCCCCTCGCTTTCCTCCCCCCCCACCCCCTGCATGTCTTGCGAAATATCAGTGCGTTTCGCATGTAGTTGTTCTGGTGAATACTTCCTTGATTAAAGAAGCCTGAAGACAAAATGCAAGTTTGTGTTATTCGAAAGATTTTGTGTTTTATAGTGCCCCCAGGGCTTCTCCGAGTGCAAACGATGCTTTATTCACTGAGAAAATAACCAATTTAGGTAAAAATTTTGATTTTCCCACTCAATCGTGCGTTTTCGTGGTCCCAAATGACATCACAGGAACCGACCGCTCTTCAGCCCAGGGTCCTTTGATTCACGCATCCGCCGTATAGGGTAGAGAGAGACACGTATGCGCTGGCGCCGCCATTTTGGTCCACTCGCTCGCTCCGAAACAAGTAATTGTATCAAAACCGCGCTAAAATTATCGCCGCAACGGGGTTAACTGGCGAAGTTCGAATCATCTTATCTGTTTCGCGTTGCTGGGTCTCGTGGGAAACGAGAACAACGCGTTGTGCACGTTGACCCAACTGCAGCGGCACGGGACCGTTCAAAGGGTGTCTCCAGTCCGCGGCATCTTAGCCTTCAACCCAGCGTCCCGCCTAATTGTGGTCGTAGCGCCAAATCCTCCCCTGGCGAGCATGGGTGGGCGAAAGTGAGTTGTAATTGCCATAGCAACGTCACCGCCATCTTGAGCTTGGAAGCGTACTAATTGTCATGGCAACACAGCGAGGAGGCGCAAAATGGGGGGAGGGGGGGGGGGCTGATGCTTTCCTTCCCCCGCTTCTCCCCGCCGCTCCGCTGCCGGCCCCGCTAGCCCCGCGCCGCCCGCTAGGCCTCGCCGAGACCGGCGCGCCTCCATGCAGGCGTACGTACGCAGCTGGGACAGTAAGACGGCAGCAGAAATCGCACTTCAACACTTTATTCATGTTACGAAAATACGACCGAGCACAAACGCAACGTGCCGTTATAAGTACTGATGTTCGACACGGCATAGCACAAGTTAATTGACATCGAACACGGTACACTTAGTTGTACAGCTCACGACACCGCGCTATCGTTCATATTAAATTCACGTTTTACTCAACGAGCTCACCTTTTGCTAACACGAAGCAAAATCACTGCTTGCTGCGCTTCCTCCCTGTGCATGGGGCATATAACCGCTCTTCTGTGGTCTTCAGAACGCTGTCACGATACTTCCGCTATGCTACGACTCGCACGCGAGCCCCGCGGCTTCTCTCGCGCACCGGCGCCGCTGTTACTCCGGCAGCTGCAGCGACCGTTACCCCGCTGTCGCGCATGCGCGCCTGAAGTCGCGCCGGGAAGAGGTAGAGTGGGAAAAACAGTGAGAGAAGGAGGAGTGTTTTGCTTGCCCCGCGCCGCTGCGACATGGAGCGCGTAAATCAAAGAGGAACTAGCAAAAAGTCACCTCGGACTGGTGTCTCCACCCTGTACATTGGCGCTGGCACAGCTTTTCTTTCCTCCATGCGCTGGCACTGAGGTACTCGCGCGTTTGTTTACGTTACTGAACCTAGATGGCGCCACCATACTGTGGCGTGTCGTTTTCTGCCTTTTTTTCGTTCTGGGAGAAAATGGTTTCGTGAAACATAGTACTCGCCCGACAAATATGTTCACGTAAGACACCGTCGCGTCAATCAATCAGCCAGTGTCGTCTGAGACAACCCCAAAGCCCCACAGTTCTGTGCAGCTAAACAAGCATAGTGCGCGCAGTACCAACAACAAAAGTACGAAGCGGTAATTTTATGTTTGCATGTGCTTTCATAACTTACACTTACCACCATTCTTACGGCTTTAAAAAGAATGTGCCCTAAATTTAAGCGCAAATAGTTCGTTCGGCAAGCTTGTAAGCTCTGCCTAATGTGCGTTTACTTTCGCCGGCCTCCGCCAATCGCAGAACTGGCTCGAATGACATCATAGGTTCTGTTGCGGGAAATGAGCTAGTGGGTCGCATGGCCATTCCCTTTTTTCTTATTATGTAGCTTATTTCAGCGAAGTTTACGTTAAAAGTGGTGTCAGTATGATTCTAACGAGGCAATCTTTTGAATGAACCAAAATTGTGTTTTCTCTTCATGGCTCCTTTAAACAAACGTATTTAGCATTTGCAAAGCTCACTGTTTGTTTTTCTTCATTCCCGTACCCCTATTATATTTATTCCTGACTTGCAAATCATTCATTTTTCCGTGGTTTAATTAACTTATACCTTGGTTCTTGCTTTAAGGTGTGAGTGGGCACATAGTTAACAACGCACAGCCTTTCAGTGTACTTAACATTTTCGCGTGGCTTATATTCCCATAAAAGGCACAAGTTATTGTCAGCTATTGGGTTATCACATCCCCGAAACATATTTTTCTACGACGTATATATTGAAAGCAAAGCCGCATTTGTTGTCTGCGCTGCAAAACGAACCAATCTCTTACGGTGCCAATGTCAGGTCTAAACGAGGCGACAATAAATAAAATTCACTTGTGCTGACGTCTTCGAAGGTGACAGTGGTGATATGCTGCTGCCGTCCCCGACGCCCGCAAGAGCGGCCAAGAAGCGTGCAGAACCGCCTCCCCGGGTAGCTCTTTTGGCGTTCGAGCGCTCTACCAAGAGGCAGCTATTTTTTTTAGTGTCATAAACGTGCAATTTGCTTCCAGACATCACCGTAACTAGTTGTTTGGGGTACGGAAAGGCAAAGAGAAGCGAAAGAGAACCAAAATACTGCATGACCACCTATCAGTCCGCATGCCTCGCGCGCATAATTTTTAAAACTGTCCGGACGCCCCACCCGGATAACTTTCAAAACCATCCGCACGCCTCGCGCGGATAACTTTTAAAATTGTCCGCACGCCTCGAGCCCGAATGCAGCCATGCAGCGCCGCGTGCCAAGTTTCTTTTTCTGTGTGTTATTATGGACGCCCCAGTTTCTTCCGTTCTCAACTTGGATGCTATCCGCGTGTTACGTTGTTGTGGCCGGTTACTTAACCCAACTGCAGCGTCGGTCTGCTAACGCTCGGCTTCACGCTGCGTGCTTTCCTGAGCTAGCTCAGGGGTGAAGCCGGCGTGCCAAGCCCTCATCGGACGGCGAGAAACGGCGACCACGACGACACCGATCCATCTCCTGAAGAATCGAGGACGAAGTTTGCCATCGTTCGTTCTGCACTTCCCCTCCTACAAGTCGCGTTGCCATCAGCAATAACATGCAACAATGTGCCAGAGATCACCACACGAACAAATGCCGTGCTGTGATATGGCTAATACAGTGAGGTGAAGACGATTGTGTGCATCGGGGCGTAGAGCTCGACGTACTGCCACATTCGGCTTGTGATTGCGGTGACGTCGTAGTACATGGTAAATGCGCGAATGAGGGGTGGCCTAGTGCAGGGTGTGTTCTCTGTGCTATCGCCCTTCATGTCGGCGCATTCGGCGGCTAAGTGCTATGCTTGCACGGGCAGCGACATGAATCAGGGGGAAGCTTTAAGGGGCCATGCAGAAACGCAGGTTCGGCTCATTCGAAAGGTTGCCTCGTTAGATACATTTAAAGGTGTGCCACCAAATTTTCAGTCTGTAAAAAGCCTGCTGTAAGCTTCCTCTGCATGCAACGACCCTCATCACGAAGTGCTGGGTACAGCAAGCGCTTAATATATATTTTAACGCGCTTCTAAACATTACCTAAATGCTCTTCTGGAAATCGGGACCCATCGCTAGCGCCACTAGCCATGACGTCAGTGAACTGCCAACATAACAAAGTTTGTGACGTCATACAACGTTAGCGACTCGAGCGACGTCAACGTGAACTCCAGTTACCACAGTTTGTTTGGTCGCTTGGTCGTATCAGACACACTATGCCGACACGACGGCGACGACGACGCGACGCCGACGCGTCGCTAAACCATCGGCCAACTGCCGAATTGCCAGACCGCGTTGTCACACTACGCCGACGGCGACACAAACACGTCGGCCGATGGAAAGTCGCCGTAGTGTGACTGACTCGCCGACCGAAGACGCCAAAAAAACCGTTCGCCTGACTGGTCGCCCGATGCGTCGTCGGGAATCGTCCGAGAAGCGAGAACTGCGCCCCGACAACATTCGTGCTGCAATAAACGCGGCTCTTTTTTGTTAGTTTCTGGAGTGTAATAAACTCAGTAAGTTCCATGAAGCCCATACAACTGAACACTAGCGCTAATGCGATCCGTATTTTGGCGTTCGACGCTTCGGCCGTGCTCTTCGGCGACGCTGCTACCCCGGAATGCGTGTGCGATCGGCTCGCCTGTAGAAAATATAAGGTCAGTTTCGTGCAGAAGAAGAGTTACGTAGGGTAATTCGAGTAATAAGAGATCAGTATCGGCAAAGGTTTTTAACGTAAAACGTAAAACCAAAGTACGGCAAGCACTATTCCTTCAGTGCAAAATCGCAGTCGCAGCCGGGCACACTTATTTTTGCGAGCGCTTTCGCAAAAGAGCAGAGTTGATGGCGATAAGCTGTTGCGGGGGCTTCGCGGAACCTTGCTGCGCAAGCGCTATTTAAAAAAATTGAGTTTAAAAGTCAGGAATTCGGTAAACTAGCTAGTAAACACCGACGTACGACTCCAAGGATGGGCCTACATCCAGTACACCGGCTATATCGCATTGTGAAACCGTTCGTTCGGTGGCTCAGTGGTCTCGCGCGTTGCGCCTGCCCCGTTAACGTTGCTGGTTCGATTCGAGGCCGGGGTAACTTTTTTTTTAGCTGTTTTTTTAGCATTTTTATGGTTTGCATATCCATGGTTTTCATTTGTCTGCATCCTAGGATGCAGACAAAGAATCTGTGTCGGAGCTGTCGCGGTTTGACATGACGAGTCGGCGTGTTTACTTCCGTTGTGAAGCACGTATGTGGGGGAGCAGACGCCGCAGTAAAGTCGCAACGTACCGCAGCGCCGCATGGTAGACACACGTGGCAGAGCGCCCTCGCAACACTGTGACGTCACTGCTTGAATCAGCGCCCAGAAACCGAAACCGAATCCTGTTCACATGAATCGTGCGATAATAATTTTTTTACTCAGAATATGTGCATGTGAGAGCATGTATCATGCTTTCTAACGAAATATAAAACGTTTGCAACAAAGAATGCCCAAACAACAAGTTTGGTGGCACAACACCTTTAACGTAATCTTCACTCAAATAAGCTGTATAATTATGAAAAAAAAGGAACGGCCGTGCTACCCACAAGCTCATTTCACGCAGCAGAACCCACGATATCATACACGCCAGCAGTGGGATTGGCTTATGGCAGAGCTTATAAGTTTGGGGAACAAATCATTTGCGCTTCAATTTGGGGCACATTCTTTTTATAGCATTAAGAATGGTGGGACAAACGGTGGGAGTTACGAAAGCACATGTAAACGTATAAGTATACCGATGCGTACTGCTGTTGGTACTGCGTGCACTGTGCTTGTTTTAGCTGCACTGCACTGCGGCTCTTCGGGGTTGTCTGAGACAACATTGGCCGATTGGTGTAAGCAACGGCGTATTACGGGCCATATTTGTCGAGCGGGCACCATGTGGCACGGAACGGTTATTTTCTCCCTTAACAAAAACAAGCCAGGTACAAATATGGTCAAAAACAAAACAAAGGCAGAAAACGGCCCGCTACGGTATGCTGGCACTATCTAGGTTGACTAACGGTAAACAAGTCTCCGCTTCTCACCAAGTTTAGCTTGAAGACCCACTCTTATGTTGTCGTTGCAGACGCCGTTAAAACTCGCAGTTTGGTGTGAGAATCAAAATTTTAACTTAAATTGATTAATGTTGGAGTGAACGTCGCTTGCTTCCGTACAAGCACTGGGGCACTATAAAACATGAAATCTTTCGAATAAAATAAACTTGTATTATGTCTGCATGGAAGTGCACCTCCTCAGTGCCTTTGATGCTCGGCCCGGGCAACCAAGTGAATGAACTTTTAGTACGCTGCAAGCGCACAGCAAAGGAACCATAGCAGGTATGGACAATCTTTGTTGCGCATTCGGAAAGAACATGCGTCCGTAAATGCGTGAAGAGACGCTGCACTTTCTTAAGCATTTTGTTAGTTCTACATACGTAGCCGCAGATCTTCTTTTTGGGTTTGTTTGTGTGTTTTTTCTTCCTGTAGAGTGAGAGTGATCTACAATGCATTTGTAGCTGCATTGTTGTTTGCATTATTACTTCAGTTGTATTTTCCAGTGTTTATCCTTCGTGGGGTTAGCTGCCTCTAACTGTCGAGAGGAAAGGGATCTTACCTTTGTTGGGTATAAAACAAATCGTTATTGTGTGTCAAGTTGTTTAAGGCTGTCGCCTGTTTGGAGGCTAGAGGGGAGTTTGTTGACGCTTTGTTTCTTGGTAATATGTGTTCTTTGGGACATTTTGAAGTTTACATTTTGTGTGGCTTAGTTTTCGTATAGTGTTTGAGTTTGCGGAAGGCACACCGCCTTTCGTGAGGATAATGAGGAGTGTTATTGTATCTGCTCTTCTGTGTTGCAAGTGTTTTTTGGGACTATTCAGAAGTTACGTTTTGTTTATGCGTAGTGTTTAAGCGTAGTGTTTATGTACGCCTTGGAGTGTTGTATGTTGTGTATTATGCAGCGAGTGCTTTGAGTGACTGATCTGGTTGTTCTATATTGAGGTTTTCAAAACCCACAGCCAGAGTTTATGTTGTACGTACAGCTAGTGTACGGACAACATTTTTCGTTAGGAGGTGTTAAGTTCAGGCCCTTCACTTAGTAATTAAAACCGCCCGGCAAATAGATATCTTTCGCTGGGGTTAGCTTGTTTACCTGTATTGTGTTTGTTTCCCGCCGGCCGAGCTGACTTTGGCGCGAGGGGCGTAAGGAGAAACCGCGGAGGCTTCTTCGTTATTCGCCGCGCTTTTGTGTCCGCTCGACGAACGGGCCCGGAGGCGACGTATACAAACGCGTCCGTCACTCCATAATAGCTGAAACGGATGTCAGCTTTCGAAGGGGAACAGAGGATCGTGTTAGCGATCACGATCCTTGAAAGATGTAAATAAGTAATGTAAATAAAGTGCACATATTGTACATTATGAGTTTGCGTGGAGTAGACCGTCGTCGGCTATGTGCTGTCGGCCAACGAGCCAGCCATTTGTCGCTTCATCGGATCAGCGATAATGGAGCATCGGCCGACCGATCGTCTTCGAAGGTTAACTCGTACGATGCATGTGCACTGCAGTGACGCAAGGAAGTAACGTACACTATTCCTCAAGGTGGTCCTCCATAGGTTATACTAAAACTCTCTATTGTCTCTTTGGGCCTCCGGAAACGTTGGCGTCGAACCAAAACACACATACGTGCCTTCCAAAAACGTAATCTCTCTGAAAGTTTGACCAGCAGCTGCGTGATACATACACTACTTCTCTTTCTGATGAGGTAGGTTCTGAAAACTTCGCAGATCATGTGCCCACTTTGCTATAACGAGGCCCATTGCTCTCCTAGCCTCCGGTTGACACACCGTCCCGACCGAATATTATAGGAGGCGTCACGTGACAAAGGTATTTCGTAAACACCTCTGTTACCCATAAAACAAAAGGTTTTCTCAAGAGTAGAAAAACTGCGTATCAACGACAAGACTACTGCAAATATGACAGGAAGGCTGCAGTCCTGTCTGTCCTGTGCCCTTTGCAGCGCTCTTGTCGTTGATGCGCAGTTTTTTTCTGGACTTGAAATGCAGAACCAGCTAGCCCAACAGCATGCTGTAGAAAACAAAAGGTTTTTCATGAGTGACGTCACATCTCCTTGCCCATCTGAGCCTGCTGCTCATATTGTTTCTGCGCAGCCGGACAAACGCAGAAAGTTTTAACAGGCGCTTACAAGGCCACACAGAAATCGAAGAACACTGCCACTTCTATTACACCACGCGGTATCTTCGGCACAACAGAAAATTGTAGCCAATCTGCCATTGTAGCCAATCTGCTGTTATCAACCAGCTGATAAGTGCTAGAAAACGTTTCGACATCATTTCAAAGCACGGACCCTAGAGAGAAAAAAAAGGTGCTCAAAATAGTTTGCTTGGTTTCAATACTCCAGCAGAAATTCCCGGTCCTAACCTTATCAAGCCAGCGAACATATATCCCACCAAAGAATAATCGCATGCATTCTGGACTGTGCCTTCAGTCATTCACAACTGTATAAAAAAAGTTCGGCCTTCTTGTGTTCGCACCATGCTCTAACAGGTCCATGCTTCGACGTAATGACGCCAAATTTCCACCAACAAGTCAGCGTATTAGGAATTTTGAGCTAGTGTGATCCCTATGACTTCAAGAAACTCATAAAATCTGGTAACATCACTGGAGAAAGCAATGTTCAGAAATAAGAAAAACAAAAGACTGAACAAAAATTAAAGCCATTCCACTCAATGTGAAAGCTGTCGGTTACGCCGCGACGACAGCTGCTCTACTTCGGTCGAGCGAGCGAGCTACGACGACGAGGCGAGCACTTAAAGTACTCTGCACTTTAGGCGCTCGCACCGAATTGCGAGTTTAGGCGAGTGCACCGGAGATGTCGCATGGGCTTGAGGCATTGTGCTTTCATATCAATGTGATATTCTTTACGCCCGTTCAAATCAGCAGCATAAGGCCGTCTGTGCAGAAACGTCACAAGATTGACAACGAAGATGTGGTATCACTCATCTATCCATTCGATGGTGCTTTATTCATGACAAAGAAACAACAAAACAATGAGTATATACAGGAGGAGGTCCCGAAGTCAACGACAGCAGGAGGGCCTCCTATAATACAAGCATCAACACGTAAATGTTTTAACAAACAGTGTTTACAGTATTATGTTGAAACACACAAAACAGATATTACAAAACTGACATTGCACAATTATAGTAAAAAGGCAAACAAAACATGTGATAAAAGCAAACAAAATGAACTCAAATAGACTGAAGATGCACACGTAAGCTATTCTTGAAGGAATAAATATTTGAAGCACTTTCTGCGCAGTGAGGCAAACAGTTCCATTAGTAAGCAGCAGAAAAATTCACAGCTTCTTCACCATGTTTAACATGTTTTCCCGACACCATGAAGCTAAATTAATACTATCAGCATTAAACTTCACAATTACCGATTTTAAATTCATATCAGTTGTAAAGATAGTGGTATCGTCAGCATAAAGTACGCCAGTTAAAATTTAAGGCATTGCGGGAGATCATTGATGAATATTAAAAATAAAAGAGGACCAAGAAGAGATCCCTGTGGTACGCCTATAATCGTTAATTTGAATTCTGAGTAAGTACCAGACATGCATACAGTTTGTTTCCTATCGAATAAATAACTTTTTATTAAGGTATTTATCCTGACAAACGTTTCCTTTCATGGGTAACAAAAATGGCTTAATAAATATCTTCATCAAGTGATGCCGCCTACATCAGTCACAGTTCCCGGTGTGTACAACACGACGCTGCGAGAGCATAGAGCCATGCTAAAGCAAAGTGGCCATGATCGCATGGGAGCGCACTTCAGAGACTGCAAACTATTATATCTTCTTTAAATAATCTTTAGACAGTTTATAATGTAACCGCTCACAGTGCTGGACAAAATATAACGCCGTTTTCTGCACTGCCAGTTGTCCTCCCATAGAATTTAGTGCATAAGCGTTGGGGGGTTATGTAAAGGAAAACCTCTTACCGCTTAATATCGGGTTTCCTGAAACCCAATACCTGGCGCAGTATGTGTTTTAGCTGGACCAGACTACGACCAGTGCAGCAGGGGCAGCGTTTCAGGAGCTCAATAAATAAATCAATAAATAAAGATAGTAATCGACCATTTTATTCAACGAATGCGCTCGCAAACACAAGAACGCAGAAACAAATAGTCTTCGCGCGTCAACGTAGCTTGGAATAAGCGTGCATAGAAGAGTGCACTTCAGAGTAAAGCAAATAAATTGGTACACGCCTCTTGTGCCTAACCTTGAACAAACTACCCTCATAAAAATTTTTACTGCGATTTAATAGACTTGCTATAGAGAATCCTCAATAGAATCCTATAAACATCTTATTAACATTCTGTAGAATATTTCTATTGAGTTTCCATTACAAATTGGCCACCGAGTTTAAATTGACATTTTATAGAGGCAAGTCGATACATCTTATCGATTTTGAATAGAGTTTCTTGTGAGTTTCCTGTAGAGTTTTTATTAAATTTACCCCATAAGCTTTCTACACAATTCTTATTGAGTGAAAAAGTGTGTTGGTGCGGGCTTGTTGGTACATAACTGAATATGGAAAAACAGCGCTAAAACGGGACAAAGAACGTGACAAGACTGGGCGCTGACTAACAACAACGAGTTTTATTTCGCCGTGGCGGAATATATACCCTCGGAAAACACGAAAAGAAAAGAGAAAGGGAGACAAACAATCAACTGATATACAAGGCGCATGTGCGAGAAAAACTTTCGTTGATCAAGGTATCTGTGTTCTTTTTCCAACAATTCAATGGATGCCTTACTGACGGACGAATCGCCCCGCTTGTGGATGACATGTGCTTCGTAGATTTCTCTGGCACTTTTTCCTTTATACTTTTTTAGCACACGTGTCTGCTCGAGAAGAGGAGTACATTTACGATCTGCGCACTCCGCACAATGGAGAGCCAAATTACTGCCAGTTTTATTTTTCACTGTGTTCGCGTGTTCTCGCAGCCTATCGTTCAGACACCGCCCTGTTTGGCCCGTGTATGATTTACCACAGGTCAACGGAATGTCATAGACCACACCAGACGAGCATTCAACGAAACGCTGGGCGTGGTTCTTCAAGCAGACCTTGGTGCCAGTTCCTTCCCCGTTTACTCTGGCGCACAACCCACTTAGTTTGTTTGGTGTGGTGCACTAAACACAGCGGTCACTCCGGCTCGTGCTGCAGCCTTTTTTAGCCGGTGGGAAACACCGTGAACGTAGGGGATCACTGTCAACTTCTTCCGGTCGATCTCTTGGCGTTCTTTTGCAGGGTTTTGGTTGCGTATTTCCTTCAGGAGGGTCTCGCATACATTGAACAACAAATGTTCAGGGAAACCAGCCCTCGTCAACCTCTCAGCTTGCGCGGAAAAGCTGACCCCCATTTGATGAGAGCACGACCTAATGAGGGCGTTCCTGAATGCCGAGGTGGCAATGCCTCTTTTTACGATTTTTGAGTGGGCCGACGTGAAGGGCAATAGATTCTTCTTCGAGCGGGGACAATATTTCGAGCAGACGTGGTCCGGATGCAGGGTCAATTCTACGTCCAGAAACCTGAGGCGATCATGACAGGGTTCCTCCGTCGTCAACGTGAAGCCCCCAAGCGTTGAAGAAAACATTCTCACAATGCTCTGGACTTGTTGCTGGCTGTCCAAAGATGAAGAACACTTGAAAATCACCAAAAAATCATCAACATAGCGGAAGACCCGCTCAACTTGACTACTTGCGAGGTTCGCCTCAAGCCTCCTGTCATAACGCGCTAGTAAAAGGTCACTGAGCAACGGAGCAAGGCAAGCGCCAATGCAGACGCCTTTGCTCTGGACATAGTAGTCTCCTTGAAAAGCCATAACAGACGACTCCAGGTAGAACCTCAGGAGTTGCAGAAACTTTCCTATGGTCGTCCCCGTGGCGTTCTGGAACCGAACACCTCCATATACATCTATGCCTTCTTCCACAACATCTATGAGCGCGTCATGCGGCAACGAAAAATACAAGTCCTTGACGTCGATAGAAAAAGCACTCACTTCTGTAGGACTCCGATCTTGCAGGTACTCAGACACTTCCGCTGGACTTCGAACAAGGAAAGGGTCCTCGATAGTGAGCAAGGACAAGGAAGTCTGCAAGAATCGTCCGATGTGACGCTGCCATGTTCCACGCTCGGTGATTATTAGTCGAAAGGGGACGCCTTCCTTATGCGTTTTGGCCGCAAAAAACGGTTGCAAACATAGTCTGTCGGCATTCTTGACGGACCCCGCAAGTTTTGTAAGGCCGGCTTCCTCACATATCTTCACGGCTTGAATCCTGATTTTCTTCGGTGCATGTTCCGCAGGGCGGAAGCGAGCCATTACTGCTTGACCCGCTTTTTCATTGTACGTGCCTGTTGATGCAACTACGAAGCCGCCCTCTTTGTCTGACAACATCAATTTCTGTTCAGCCTGTCGTAGAGTGGTAGCGACCTGCGCTAACGTTGTGCCATGTGCCTTACTTGTTCTTGTCGGGAGGCTGTCCATAGCCTCAAGAATGCATCTGCTTGCCTCTTGTGGAGGTGCTTTGTAAGCAATGGTCCTAACCAGAGACAACAGCTCGGTTTTATCCAACCTTGGAGGCAGAACAAACTTCGGGCCCAACTTCAGCACTTCCTCTGCATCCTGGGATACGACGGGAAGGGGATCCCCGACGAGCGTCACATCGTTAGCCGACGGACGAGGGCGCGCCTTCCTGGGAAGATGCACGAAGATGCTCTGCCACAAGAAGTTTGTGGCCTCTCTACCTCGCAATATGCATAACCCTAGCATTGCACAAGGCAGGCATTCATGCACACTGCGAGGAACCACCGTGGGTTCGAGCTATTTGAGCACGCTCACGATACTGAAACGCCGTCGCGCCAAATCAACACCGCCTCTGTTGGGCAGGTGGAGAAAGGGGCGACAAAGGAATATGCCCAGGGTACGGAGGGAAGACGTTTATTTTATACTAACATTCTAGTCACATATTTTACAGTCCCAATTACACAATTTACAGTACAGGTACGTACTTCCCGTTAGGTGAAAGGGGCGATGGGGCGCCACGCGCAAGTGCGCACGTTTCGTCGGCGCAGAGCCAGTGGGCTCTTCTGTCAGGGCAAATTCCGGGGTGCTCGCACGTTGTGCGCGCGCGCATCGCCGTGCTGGCCGGATCGGCTCGCAGCAGCAAGGGAGACGGGGCCCATTCGCTCACAGGCGCGTACCGCACGGCGTGTTCGTCGAGTGGTAGGTACGGCCTTACTATATGCAAGCGTAGGGACAACAGGAGCAGCCTTGGGCACGGGCCGCAGCCGGAAGGGCTGGTGGGCTTTCGCCGGCGCAACAGAGTTGCCGCCGGCTGGTACGAGAGAGAGAGAGAGAGAAAACTTTATTATTTGCAGTAGGTTTAAGGGGTCGGGGTGGCCGCAGGCTCCAGCCTGGCGGCGACTAGCGTAGCCCTGTCCACGAGGGAGAGTTGTGTCCCTAGGTCAGAGCTACCCAGCGCCCCCTCCCACTGCTCGTCGGAGGAAATTAGAGGGAAAGGGTCTTTAGGGCAGCCCCACATGGAGTGGGGTACAGTGGAGCGTGTGCCACAGGCAGGACAATTGGGGGAAGGGTAAAGGGAGGGGTGGATGTGGTGAAGTACCGCTCGGCAAGGGAGAGTGTAAGTCTGGAGGAGTCGCCATGTGCGTTCCTGCGCGTGGGTGAGCTGGGAATGGGCAGGGGGGTATTTGCGGCGGGCGAGGCGGTAATGACTGACAATGTCGTGGTAAGTAGTCAGTCTGTCCCTGGCAGATCTGGCCCCATGGTAGGGAACGAGGCTGGGGCCCGCTCGGATTGTAAGTCCTCGAGCGACGACGTGGGCTGCCTCATTTCCTCCGAGGCCGGCATGAGCCGGGGTCCAAATTAGTTCTACCGGGGAGGTTGGGGAATTTTGAGCCAGAATTTTGAGGGCGAGTGGCGAAATAAGGCCACGAGCGAAATTTCGAACGGCCGTTTGAGAATCTGAGATTATAATTGCGGGGGTCGGCCTGCGTGACAGCGCTAGCGCTATTGCCGCCTCCTCCGCCTCTCCGGGATGAGGGGTGTTCACCGTGAGGGAGTTAATGGGAGGGGTGTCGGGCCTGTTGATCACGGCTATCGCATATGCGTCATGATGGCGATATTCAGCAGCGTCCACGTAGTGGATATCTTGGCGGATTGGAAGACGCCTCTCGAGTGCTCGTGCCCTCTGTGTTCTTCGGCCCACGTTATATGTTGGATGCATATTGCGGAGTAGTGGCCGAACTATGAGTTGAGCGTGGGTGGTATGCGGAATGGAGACTTTCCGGTCTAAGCCTGCTGGGATATTATGGCCAACTCTTTCAAGAATGTGCAATCCTGTAGGGGTAGTCGCTAGACGGGCTATTTGAGCAGAAAGGTGCGCTTCTACTAGCTCTTCTGCCGTGTTGTGCACCCCTAGATGTTCGAATCTGGCAGTGGATGTGTGCAGGGGCAGTTGAAGTGCCGCTTTGTAAGCTTTTCGAATGAGGCAGTTGATTTTTTCCAGTTCAGTAGCGCTGACGTGGAGGTACGGCAGAGAGTACGTGATCCTGCTCACGACGAAGGCTTGGATCAAGCGTATCCTCTCATTTTCTCGTAAGCCCTGACGCCGAGTCGCTATACGTCTTATCAGTCCGATAGTCTGTGTGACGTGCTTGCTAAGCTGCGTGAGGAATTGTGTGTTTGCCCTATTTTGTTGTATGAGTAGTCCGAGTATCTTTAGAGTGTGTACCTCTGGGATCGGGTGATTATCAATGGAGATTCTAATATTGGGTGGCGTTTTAGTGCCACGTTTTGGTGACATGAGTAGTAGTTCTGATTTGGTAGGTGAACAGGTCAGTCCAGCAACCTTGGCTTCGTCCGCGACTGTCTGGGCTCCAAGTTGGAGGGTTTCTTCAATGAGAGCGTCACTACCTCCTGCGACCCAGAGGGTAATATCGTCTGCGTATAGACTGAATTTCAGGTGGGGGATCTGTTCGAGCTTTCTCGGAATGTTTATTATGGCAAGATTGAAAAGCAATGGTGATAGCACCGCACCTTGTGGTGTTCCTATGGATGAAAGAGGGATTACATTTGATGTAACATCACCAATCTGAATGAAAGCCTTGCGATCTGTCAAAAAATCACGGATGTAGTTGTACATGCGTTCGCCTGGATTGATAGATGCTAACCCCTGAAGTATTGCTGTGTGCGAGACCCTGTCGAACGCCTTGGTTAAGTCAAGGGCCAGGATTGCTGCTGTGTCTAATGCATGAGGAGGAGTTATAATTTCCCGGGATAATTGAAGGAGGATGTCTTGGGTCGATAGTCCAGGTCGGAAGCCTATCATGGAATGCGGTAGTGCGCATGATGAATTTAGATGAGACGTGAGGCGAGACAGTAGGATGTGTTCCAAGACTTTCCCCATGCATGAAGTTAAGGAAATGGGTCTGAGGTGCTCGATGGACATTGGTTTTCCGGGCTTTGGAATCAGGGTAATTTTGGCGTACTTCCAGGACGAGGGCAATGAGCCGCGCTGCCAGAAGTAGTTAAAATACGCTGTGAGAGTCGAAATAGAATTGTCATCAAGATTTCGGAGCATTTTGTTTGTTACTCCATCTGGCCCAGGCGCTGACCCAGGGCGAAGTCTGAGGAGGGCTCCTCTTACTTCCGCCTCTGTGATGTCAGCGTCGAGGTCTACGTTCTTGGGACCTTTGTACGGTGGGAGAGGATAGTTGGCTCCCGTGGGGATGTAAAGGAAGCTGAGTTTGTCTATTAACTCCTCATTCGTGCCCGGAAAATTGTGAACGATGGAGGTGAGACGATTATTTTGCTCGGTTTTTGACCGGCTGGGGTCCAGCAGGTGTTTCAAGAGGGACCAGGTTCTTTTCATGCTTAAGTTCCCGTGCATTTGATCACACACCTGATTCCATTGATCGCACGACAGGCGAATGACGTGTTCCTGTATGGCAGTTTCTAAATCAGCTAATTTGCGGCGAAGCTTGCGATTGCGTTTGTTTTTTCTCCACCGGCGTTGTATGCCTTTGTAAGCAGCCCACATATGTTGTAGGCGCGAGTCAGCAGTGTCAGAGGGAAGATCTGGGTCTATCGCCTTAGTGGCTGAGCGCGCGTCTGATAATATATTATGAACCCAGTCTTGGAGACTGCCTTCACTTACGGTGGGAGATAGGGCCGTGGCCTGTTCTCGAATCTGTCTAAAGTCATCCCAATCAGTAATGTATGATTGCCTAGGGCGAGGCTTCATGGAGGGGATGAGAGTGAGGTCAAGTTGGATGAGGTAGTGATCGCTTCCCAGTGAATTGTCGGTGCAGTGCCAATGAGCGTTTCTGATATTAAAAGTGAAGGTTAGATCGGGAGTGGAGTCCCGCTGGACGCTATTGCCAACCCTGGTGGGTGTAAGGGGATCTGTTTCGAGCGTAAGTCGATGAGACTGCACCTGATCCCAGAGGAGTCTGCCCTTTTTTGTGCAATGCGAGTAGCCCCACGCTGTGTGAGGTGCATTAAAATCTCCTACAATGATGAGTGCATGGTGTCCGATTTCCTTTTTGGTAAGAGAGAAAAGGTGATTGAAGTTGTGTCCGTGTGCCTTAGGACTGCTGTAAACATTGAGAATGTAAAGTCGAGTGCCAGTTCGTTTAGGGGGGTATAAAGCAACTAGATCATGGGGGATGTCTACACTGTCGAATTGGATTCTTTCGGCGGGGATATTACGTTGAATTAGGACTGCCGTCTTCGGATCATTAGAACTTTGAAATGCTTTATACCCAGGGAGCTTAACCATCGTGCCGGTTTCCTGCAGGGCTATAACTTCGGGCGATGTATCCTGCGATTGAGTGTGCATCGGCAAGTTTGCACGTTTCTGGCGGTAGCCCCTGCAGTTCCACTGCCAGATGCGAATGACCTCAGCGTCTTTACTCGATGGGCGATTCATAGTGCGGATTCATGGCGGGGGCAAATGCGATCGGATTGGTTATATTGCGGACAATTTCTTGAATAGAAGAACGCATTTCAGAGCGAACAGCCTCAATGTTTGCCTGTAGAGCGGTTAGGTTAGCCTGCAGCATTTGATGTAAATTGGTGTATTCAGATTTTTGCTCCAGCAGTGCTTTCTGGCAATTCATTTCGATGTTTGCTAATTGCTGTTCGGCCTGTTCTTCCACGCTAGAGGGTGGCGCATGGGGGTCTTCGGATGTGGCTTTACGCTTCGGCGGCGGAGGGTTTGCGGACGAGGGCTCGCCAGCGAGTGTAGCGATCTGGAGCCTCAGCGATTTATTTTCCTGGCGGAGAGTAGCATTTTCTTGGCGAAGAAGGGTAATTTCAGCTCGAATGGCGGATAGTTCTTTAAGAATGTCGGGGGAGGGGACAAAAGGCGGGGAGGGGGGTTGCGACGAGCAGCGTGAGAGGGCGCTCGAGTAGCTCACCTTGTGCTCGTTGCCCTGGGGCTGCTGTTTACGAGGCTTGGGTTCGGCACGAGTCTTCGCCGGTTCCCCTGCATCACGGGATGGCTTCCCTCGATCCTTGGAGCCCCGAGCCTGGCGCTCGGAGTGGACGGGGCTGGTTGTGTGATGGAGTCCAGGAAAATCGGCGGGCCCGTCGTCCGGAGCCTTGGGTAGTTTTCTTTCTTCTGAAGCAACCTGAGCGTACGAGGGGGGTCGCTTGCGGGGCTGGAAGCGTCGGGGGCAGTCCGCAGATCCCGTGACGTGAGGGCCCTCGCACACTATGCACCGGGGGGTGCACGGGTGGTTTCTCAGCAGGATTCGTCGCGCCGCAGCTGGAGCACCGCGGTGGGGTCCTGATGTTCGGGCATACATCTTGCCGGTGCCCGACTTGCCAGCAGACCGCGCATGCCTCTGTCTTGCGACGGAAAGGCTTGCACCGGTACGTCGCTGCCCTGTATCGCACCCAGAAAGGGACTCGGTGGCCATCAAACAAGATTTGAACCATATTGGAGGTGTTGAGACGTTTAGCGTCAAGAATTGGTAGTCCCGGGTTGTAACGAAAAATACTGTCCAACACTTGTTCCGGGCTGTCGTCCTCGGGAACATTGAAGATGACTCCTGCGGTGGTATAAGCTGGCGCGGACACATGGGCAGCTATTTCGTAACGTTGACCTCGAAGAACAAGAAACTTAATTTCGGCGTATCGGGTCGCACGGTCTTCTGAAGGTGTGCTTATAAGGAGATAATTCGCCACGTTGTGTATCCTAATCTGATCTTCACGGTTAGGCGCCACTCCCGCTTGGGCCTGTATTGCGTCGGCCAGGGTGGCTTGTGCTACCGACGAAAGTGCAAGTCCTCCTCGGGGGCGCAGGACGATTTTCACATCAGATTCTGGTAAAGGCGAAGCCGGTGGCGGGCGACGCGGGGAACGTTTCTCTTGCTTCGGTGCACGCGCGGCGCTCGAGGTGCTCGTGGCTCCAGTCGGCGCACGTGCTTGGTCGTGCAAGGCGTGTTGCCGGTGACGAACTGTAGCCCAGCCAGGCTGCTGTAGCTCCTCGGGGTCGATATCCACTCCTTCTACGGCGTTTTCCATGCTGGTTATTGCGCTGAGCGGCGATGCGCCGAAGCTGGCGCGGCCGCTTGCAGGTGTTGCGCCGGCAGCGACGGCGACTTCCCTAGGCCTGTCAGGCCTAGCGAAGCAGGTAGCGTGGCGGATTTCCGAATGTTTGTAACTGACCGTTGGGGTGGCTTACGGCCAGGATGTTGGTGTCCTCGGAATCCTTGTGACTTGCCGGTTCACGTGGTGCACAAACTGGCAGCGTGAATAGGTGTCAAACGGCAAGACAGGGGTCCAAAAGCGGAGCCGATGAGGAATGCCTTCGCATCATGCGGCCCCCTAGCGGCCTTCCCGGCTGGTAAAGAAAGCGTCACATACCTTCGGCCAACGCCTTCGGCGTCCTGGAAGCGTCTCCCCGAACGGACCCCCGCGCAGGGCGCGCGTTCGCGTCCCCGGCGAGGGTCGGGTTCGGGCCTCGTTCAAACGGACCAATGAAGTGAGGCTAGCTCCGCTACCAGGGCGGAGCGCCCGCTGCGTGACAGTGTTTTATCGCAGCAAGGGTCGCTGCAGCCTTCACCTCAGGCAGGAGTTTGAGAGGACCGCTCGGCTCTATACAGTGGCGCAGAGACGAGCCGGCATTTCGGGGAGAGAGGGGAAAAGCGCCCGCAACGGCACAAACCTAGCGATCGCGCGATGGCTCGGGCGCTAGGATCCCCACACTCCCCTCTCCTTAAATGCCCTCGCCGGTCTGAGAAGAGTTGACCGGCCATCGCCCCGGCATGCAAAAGACGGCAAAGAGTAGAAAAGAATGCATGCACAGGGCAGTCCCAGTCCCCCGCCCATACAAAATATTTACGAACTACACTACCAACACTACCCCCCTCCAGCACGAATGATACACACAGGAAACTACACGCGACACTGAGATACATAATCGGTTCCACATGCATACACAAAATGAAGCTATTGAAATATACAATTACAATGAACGCGACACTATGATAATAACAATAATGGTAATAATAGTATATACATGCAGGACGATACTATGCTACATAGGATTACAAGAAAAAAGAAACACGCACTACGACAATAAAGAATTAGGACAAAAGAGACGGCACAGGCATGCCATACAAACTACGCTGCGGTGCGAAAATAATATTTGCAAAAAAAAAAATTCGGGAGACACCGTTCCGCGGGGCTTGTGCAAAGTTCGGCGGTTGGGAGCACAAAAGTTTTTCGGGGAAACGTTCGTTGTGGAAAATCGAGGAGAGAAGATGGTGGGCACCAGTGCCGGAACGACCTCACCGTTGCGCGAGATAGCAGCTCCACGAGGGGGGGTACCAGCCAGGAGGACATGCGGCTGGAGCAGCCAGCCGACAGGTATGATGACCGCGATGGCGCCGCTCAGGTGTATACCTCCCGTGGCACTCGATGGGTGCCCCGCCAAAGAGCGACGAGCGGCGCGGGTGGTGGCTGCCGCCCAGCGCGAGCGAGGCAGCTGCCGGACGACAGTCGTGGTGCCGATGACGCATGGTGCGGTTCCGATATGGCACCACATTGTCCACATCTGGAGAGGGCACCTCTTCCGCAGCTCGCAACTGGCCACCCGTCCCGCTCTCGTCGGTGCCGGGCAGCCCGGCTGCATTCGCCAGCCTTACATGCCGTTGAACCCCCATAGTCAGCGTAACTGTTCCGGGCTCGGTCAAGTTCCAGAAACGGGCACCTGCGGACCCTCCACCACACCGACGAGACACCACGTGACGGCGGCCCGCACCGGACGAAGGCGAAGCCACTCGCGGAATGCACCGTTGGGTTCGCTGAAGCCGGCAGAGGCACACACCACACACACTCACGAATACCCGCACAACATGCGTGTCACAGTGTTCGTGCCACCGGGGCCAAGTTCCTTCGCCACAACGCGGTGCGCCCCACTCGTAGCATACGCCCGGCCCGCGTTTTCCAGGAAAACACAACCTCCCGTTGGCATTGAGTATATGGTCCCCCAAAGTCTGGCCTGCTCTCCCAACTTCACACAGTTCACGCAACGGCCTCCAGTACGCGCTGCTCGCCCGAACACGGGGCCGCGGATGGCCGAAATCTGACACCTTCAAAACAAACCTATAACTCTCGACCCTGGCGGCGCGCGAAAGCCAAAGACAATCCTCGAAGGGCACTCCCGCGACCGACCGAGCCGCCGCTTTTCGGCATTCGCTCTTTCGTCAAGACTGCGCCTGAGTAAAAAAAAAGAAGAGAAGAAAACTAGCCCTGCTCACTGCTAAAAAGGGACAAAAAAGAAAAGAAACGTACAAAGCACTTCGTCCCGCATGCGCAGACTAAGGGGTTCCTGTACCAAATAAATAACGTCAAAGCACTGGAAAAAGAAAACACTACATCGTGCACCGACAACACACACACATAAAAAAGAAAACAACCCTAACGCCTTCAACGAGGCTAACACACGAACCGTACCAGGTTCATGCTACATCACGCGGTACAACGCTCAAAATACTAAGCGGAACACTTCCTCACCCTGTGCAATTAAACTAGTGCTCTAAACAATAACAAAACAAATTAGGACAAGATACATTACGTGCAGTCTTCAACGCCCAAATGGGGACACACTAATACAGACAGTGCCACGTAACATGCACACTCTTACAAACCGAGTAAAAAGAGAAAACATGCG
Organism: Haemaphysalis longicornis; assembly: GCF_048455015.1. Classification (NCBI taxonomy): domain Eukaryota; kingdom Metazoa; phylum Arthropoda; class Arachnida; order Ixodida; family Ixodidae; genus Haemaphysalis; species Haemaphysalis longicornis. Next base: position 31,058,909 of record NW_027526225.1, read on the forward strand.
CTTACAGCTTTGCTGGAGGGGAGTAACAACTGACCACACACAGATGGGCTGGGACGGCCAGGGCGGCCGCGCTGACTGAGACTGAAAGAAGTGGTTAGCACGGGCGGCGAAAGTACCTGCCCTTTAGTGTGCTATGATTACTGAGGTGACCTCTTCGTGACGTTATATTGATGAGCTGGCCGAGAGAAGCCTGGATAAGCCTGGGTGCCTTGTCATCACCGCGCAGAGACACTGTGCTCTAGCGCCAAATAGTCAGCCCGTGACACCATATAAGTAATAGCTCTGCTTGCTTCTCGGCAAAGGTCCCTTCAAGTCGCAAGCAACTACCTGCCAAGGACGCATACTGTCAAATGGCTTCACAATTCCAGGCGGCTTCCCACCGCGCGCCCTCACCGTTTGACAGACATGGCAGGACCCGCAACAGCGAAATTATCTCGCTTCATGCCGGGCCAGGTCACGGAGCGGCTCAATTCATCGAATACTTTGGAGCGGCTTAAATGATCGGCCAATGGTTGGTCATGAGCTTAGCTCAGCAGTGCGCAACTCAGACTTAGGGGGTTACCACATTGAATGGTTCAATTGCCTCATCATCGGTGGCTACGTAGTTAAGCACGAGTCCTTCACCGTCCAGCAGAAATGAGTCCCCCGGGGCGTCGGCGACACACGCTGACTTCAGCCCCCCTCCCGCGCCTGCTACAAGACAAGTAGCATCTCGGCGCACGCCCGCAGCAGGACAAGCTACGTCTCGGCGTCTACAAAAAAAAAAAAAAAACCAAACAAAAAAAATTGTCTCCCAGAGACCGTCGCAAATCCGGCGACAAAACGGGTCATTCTGCTGGCCGGCTACTAGCTCTTTCTGGCTGAATACGACCTCCTTGCAACGGGGCATTCCTTCCCCCTGGTTTTACAGCCGAGGCCCGTCCGCTTTCCGGCGGCATGGAGTTCGCGAAAAGCGCCTGCCCCTCTCTGCGGGGTGTCCGCGCGCCCTTTCTCAACTCTGCGCCCTCTTCCTCCACTCAACGGCTGTCAATTTTGCCTCCTTTACGGGAACACGCTTTTGCGCCGCCGGCTAAAGTCACACTTGAACAATGAATCTCGGTGGATTACAAAGCACGAGATAGCGCGTCAACTACCACATTCGTGCTCTACTCTCAGGGGCCGGCAAACAAGCATAAATGTCGCGTGCACTACTCCGAGAGGCGGCTGTGGCCTTTCTCCCGGAATACGTATACCGCCGCTCCAGTGGGGCGTGGTTGCACCGTCGCAATCCCCCGTGGGTCTGCGTTAACGAGGGGTGCAAGCACACTCGCGTACGGAGGGGCAGTCGCCTCGTCCCCGTAGCAGCTACCGCTAGCGGATAAGCATTAAGACTGATTCCGGTTGCGTACTCAGCTTAAAGGAGCTATGAAGACAAAGTACAAGTAGGGTTTATTAGAAAGACTGCTTAGTCCCGATAACAGTGATACCAATATCATCGCAATCTTCGAACAAATAACGGAGATATTAAAGAAAACGTGTGAAGCAGTCGCGACCTCCTAGCCAATTTCCCGCAACTTTTCTATGACGTCACGGAACCTTGTTTGTGCGATTGGCGGCCGCCTAACTGACCTGTCGTGACGACACATGACTGGACGTCTGTAATGGGGCCTCTAGTTCCATTTGACAGCATCACTTGAATGCTAATGTGCAGTTAACGCACTGAAAATTATGTTTTATTGTTCGCCCGTATGACGTCATTCTTGCTCATACACGTCACTGTGGCGCAAAATTTGAAAGTTTTTAAATACTTCTTGCTTTTTTTTCGTTAAAAAACATCTTTTGGGGTTGTAATGGAGCTGAGTGAGATACTGAATCCTAGTTCTTTCAAATTACACGAAGTTCTATTTTCTCTTCATGGCTCCTTTAATTAGCGGCCAAAGGCTAATGAGCCAATGGCCCCACGTTGGGCGCCAGTTTGTGGCCTCTCTACCTCGCAATATGCATAACCCTAGCATTGCACAAGGCAGGCATTCATGCACACTGCGAGGAACCACCGTGGGTTCGAGCTATTTGAGCACGCTCACGATACTGAAACGCCGTCGCGCCAAATCAACACCGCCTCTGTTGGGCAGGTGGAGAAAGGGGCGACAAAGGAATATGCCCAGGGTACGGAGGGAAGACGTTTATTTTATACTAACATTCTAGTCACATATTTTACAGTCCCAATTACACAATTTACAGTACAGGTACGTACTTCCCGTTAGGTGAAAGGGGCGATGGGGTGCCACGCGCAAGTGCGCACGTTTCGTCGGCGCAGAGCCAGTGGGCTCTTCTGTCAGGGCAAATTCCGGGGTGCTCGCACGTTGTGCGCGCGCGCATCGCAGTGCTGGCCGGATCGGCTCGCAGCAGCGAGGGAGACGGGGCCCATTCGCTCACAGGCGCGTACCGCACGGCGTGTTCGTCGAGTGGTAGGTACGGCCTTACTATATGCAAGCGTAGGGACAACAGGAGCAGCCTTGGGCACGGGCCGCAGCTGGAAGGGCTGGTGGGCTTTCGCCGGCGCAACAGAGTTGCCGCCGGCTGGTAAAGAAAGCGTCACATACCTCCGGCCAACGCCTTCGGCGTCCTGGAAGCGTCTCCCCGAACGGACCCCCGCGCAGGGCGCGCGTTCGCGTCGCCGGCGAGGGTCGGGTTCGGGCCTCGTTCAAACGGACCAATGAGGTGAGGCTAGCTCCGCTACCTGGGCGGAGCGCCCGCTGCGTGACAGTGTTTTATCGCAGCAAGGGTCGCTGCAGCCTTCACATCAGGCAGGAGTTTGAGAGGACCGCTCGGCTCTATACAGTGGCGCAGAGACGAGCCGGCATTTCGGGGAGAGAGGGGAAAAGCGCCCGCAACGGCACAAACCTAGCGATCGCGCGATGGCTCGGGCGCTAGGATCCCCACAAGTTCGATGCATGGTGGGCCGTCTGAAGTTCCTTGATGAACCGTTGATGGTGGCGTCCTAAGGGGCACTCACGGAGACAGCCTTGAAACAGTGCTTCCTTAAGCAGCACGATCTGCCTGTGAGTTTCTGCGCGAAGCAGACGACACATTCGCATCCCAAGGTTTTGCGACAAAGGGAACGGGCCCCCTGCGAAGGCGATGTCTGGTGGTAAACATCCTTGTCTGATGGAGAACGTTAGAAGGCGGACTCGGCAATTCGCAGCTGACCTGTGGTAAATCATACACGGGCCAAACAGGGCGGTGTCTGAACGATAGGCTGCGAGAACACGCGAACACAGTGAAAAATAAAACTGGCAGTAATTTGGCTCTCCATTGTGCGGAGTGCGCAGATCGTAAATGTACTCCTCTTTTCGAGCAAGACACGTGTGCTAAAAAAGTATAAAGGAAAAAGTGCCAGAGAAATCTACGAAGCACATGTCATCCACAAGCGGGGCGATTCGTCCGTCAGTAAGGCATCCATTGAATTGTTGGAAAAAGAACACAGATACCTTGATCAACGAAAGTTTTTCTCGCACATGCGCCTTGTATATCAGTTGATTGTTTGTCTCCCTTTCTCTTTTCTTTTCGTGTTTTCCGAGGGTATATATTCCGCCACGGCGAAATAAAACTCGTTGTTGTTAGTCAGCGCCCAGTCTTGTCACGTTCTTTGTCCCGTTTTAGCGCTGTTTTTCCATATTCTCTTATTGAGTACAGTCATAATATCATGTTGCATGTGAACTAGGTCTGAATAGAGTTTCTGACGAGTTTTTATTAAATTTACCCCATAAGTTCTCTACACAATTCTTATTGAGTCCAGTCATAACATCATGTTGCATGTGAACTAGGTCTTAGTAGAGTTTCTGACGAGTTTTTATTAAATTTTCTAAATAAGCATTCTACACAATGCTTATTGAGTGTAGTCAATGCATCCTGTTGTGTGGGAAGTGGGTAATAATAGAGTTTCTTATGAGTTTTTATAAAATTTTCTAAGTAAGCTTTTTATACAGTCCTTATTTATTGCATTTTATAAACAAGCTTTCTAGAGAAGCTTTATTGTGCCCAATCATAACAACCTGTCACATATGTGCTGAGTTTGAGTTTGATAAAATTTCTGTTGAGTTTTTATTAACTCAATCTCAATAGGATCTCTACACTTTTTATGTCAGTAAACACTACACAATTCTTGTTGAGTCCAGTCATAACACTTTTTTGCACATAAGCAGACTTTTTGCTTAAGGTAGACTGTTCAGCAAGCATGAACGAGTCAATGGAGAACTCTCAACACTTCATCCATTCATGAAACACAAAAGCCGGGTTCAGGAATCTGAGCTGTTTATTTACAAACTTCACGATCATGCAAAGTACAGTGGATTCTGTGCTTACACCTCACGGGAGAGCATAGTTGATAGGGATGTTTTGACCCGGCCTATGTCCGCTTTGAACTCCGCCACTGTGCAGTCTGAAGAATGTAAATAAACAATTGTTAGTACTAACAAATATCATGAACACTTTCGTTAAGGCAAAAT